>NC_082731.1:39030642-39330642 GCF_030144855.1 Hypanus sabinus | reverse complement strand
GACCTTGCATGGCGTCTGAGGGCTGGGCCAGCCACCACACCTTGCGCCCCTTCTCTGCCACTTGCCCCACATCCATATCCACGAAGCGCTCCAGCTATGTCACTCCCACCATACGTTGCACTACTCACATTTACAAACTCGCTCTTAGCTGCAAGTTGATAAATAAAGAACTATACGAAGGTCATTGGCACCCAAGCTATACGCTGTATACCTGCTTAAGGCTTTGAAAAGTGCTTAAGACTTTGGAAAGTGCTGCACTTTTAATAATATCCAGCAGGTGAACTGACAGAATGTTATCCATCCTGCTCCAGGCACCCCCAAATCGATTCCACGTTCTTATAATTCATGTTTCCTTGTAACCAGTGCCTTCTAATCTTTTAATTGCATCAGCGGGACAGCAGGTTCTGCAGCTTCCTGACAATCTCACAACCCAGCGGTATGCGTTTTCTCCCGCATGGTAAAGACGAGAAGATTGGTAGAAAAATTAGCCACTATAAATTGACCATATAGAAAGTTGTGCAGCTAGGTGCAGTGCGACACTGAGACGATAGAAACGTTAGAGAAAAGGAAGGATAGGTGTAAATGGGCAGTTCATTGTCAGCATCTAGCTGTTGGAACAGATTCCCAGCTATCTAACTTTTACAAGAATCTATCTCTTAGTAATGAAGACCAGTAAGGCACAGATAATCTGTATTTAATGACAATTATCTTAGTCTCAATAAAAGAGTACGTGAATTCAGACAACCGATATGAATCTACACCCAGTTATTAAGATTCCCGGACCCTCCATAAATAGTGAAAACATAATATTCGGTTAAAGACAATACGCACTTGACGTAGGGTCCTCCATTGTCTTCGACGGTTGGTTTGTAGAGCTTTGTCGCTGCCTCTTATTGGATACTTTGGATTTTTTCCTTCGGATTTCCTTTGCCTTTCAAATATTATATTTACACCTCGTTGACTCGAAGTCGTCTGACCGACACGGGTCATAATCATATTGGCTCTGGTCAAAGGCAGCATCCATTTATTGCTCTTTCCATGAGCGACAACTGGTAACTTATTGCTATGTCTCTTACATCAAACAGGTTACCAGCTTGAATCACCAGGATAGACACAGAACGCACCATCACAATCCTGCAAGTTATAGCAAATCTAAGAACATCTCACAATTAACTTCTTATTTTTAAATGATCTCTTGTCCAGCCGTTTTCTATCAGCTATTTTGTGTCTACTATATGATACAGATGCAGCCGTGTAAAAGCAGTTTACAACATGAACGATACAGAGCATCTTCACATAACGATGGTCCTCACAACAACCACCCCACCCCCATTACTTAGACTGTAGGGCAAGTTCATGGAAATTGGTCTGTCTACTGTCCTTTAATTATTCGAATGCACTGATTTATTGACTATACCGAACAGCCTACATTATAATACGGGACAGTTTTATGTTGTCGTAACACTTCGTTGCATGCGCTATTAGGCGCGTATTTATCTGTATGTATGCGTCAATTTCGGACTCTACCAGTAAAGAACCATGAACTAGGCTCCAGTCTCCAGCGTTTTCATTAATAACATAGCTGTGTAATCAGGCCACATACACATCTAACTGGCGACGAGAGATATGAATATATATATATCTTATCGGAACGATGTATTTTAGTTGATAACGACAATCAGAGGAACAGAGAGAGAAGGGAGATGAAAACTTGCGACACACGCATCTAGATGGAGCTCGCTTGTGGCGCTAGCGAAAAAGTCATGTGAGTCAAATGGAACGTGCCGTGCCGGCAAGGAGCTACCGAAACAGAAAACAACGAAAAACGGACTAAAGATGACGATGATTAGAACCATTACAGCATTTGCTGGTAGCATGGAAAACTGAGTAACTTACATTGAAAGAGTAGAGTTATATCGTGATGCTAACGGTGTTATTGATGAAAATAAAGCCAGCGTCTTACTCAGTGTTATGGGAGCAAAAACAGATGAGCTGCTACGGAGCTTATTAACCCCTGAAAAGCCAGCTAAGAAATCTTTCAAGCAAATACTATGCACGAGTGAATCTGGAGATGCTGGAAATAAATAAAAAAAACAACAAATGCTGACAGAACTCAGCAGGCAAGACAGCATCTATGGGAGGAGGGAATAACGACTTTTCGGGCCGAAACCCTTCGTCAGGAGTGAAGTAACAGGGGATTGTCGAGGGGGGGATAAGAAGTGAGAGGAGGGATGAAGTAGAGAACCGGGAAGTGATAGGCTGGAGGGAAATGGCCTAGGGGGAAGGTGGAGAATTCTGGGAAATAAAAGAGAAAGAAAGGTAGGGCTGGGGGGAGAGATTATAGTGAGGGGGGAAAAGAGAGAGAAAGTGAACCAGACTAAAATAATAGATAGCGATGGTCTGTTTTCTTAGGAGGTCACATGTATGACTTTGAATACAATGGGACAAAAGAACATGGCGACGCAGATGGTTTGCCATGTTTACCACTGCCGTCTGCAGAGATAACTACACAAATCGATTAAGCAGAGGTATTTCACACAAAAATGGTTGAACAATTACCCGTGACAAACAGCCTCATTGAAAGAGAAGCACTCAATGACCCTATGTTGTCGGAAGTGTATGACATCACGGTAAAGGGATGGCCAGCGCATGGTAACACATTGTTTCTAGCTTTCTCAGCGAGGAAGGAGCAGTTGTCAGGGTGTCGGGGAACACGTGTTGTGTTGTGATTCCTCCCAAGCTACGCACCAGAGTGCTGGAGAAACAGCACAAGCGGCACCTGGGTACCGTGAAGATGAAAAGTCTTTCCCGTGCCTACGTGTGTTGGCCAGGAATCAATAATCAGATTGAGGACTTGACCAGGAACTGCTCTGAATGTCAAAAGATCCAGAACGCACTATCACGAGCCCCTCTCCATTCATGAGAATGGTCCTACCACCATGACAACGAGTGCACATCGACTTTTCTGGACCATTCATGTACTCTATCTTTTTAATTGCCGCCAATGCACACTCGACATGGCCAGAGGTCGTAAAACTGAAGACAACCACATCGGAAAAGGCTATTTCAGTTCTGAGGACAATTTTCGTCAGGAATGGCATACCATAGCAAATCTGCACAGACAATGGACGACAATATGTCTCTGAATAATTCAAAATCTTTTTGAAGAACAATGGGATCAAGCACTTTACTTCTACCCCATACCATCCATCCACAAGTGGCTTGGCAGAAATATTTATGTGAATAAGTAAAGCTTGTAATAATTTGATATTATTAAGTTACATTGTTAATAATTGTAAACAAATTGTAGGCGTTTCTGCATTAAAGTTATGCATATTTGTTTAGCATATTGCCCCAGTAAGATAAATGTGTTGATACACTGTAAAAATAAAATGTACCATACAGCCTGTATTATAATAGGGACTACTTTATGTTGTAGTAACACTACGTTGCATGCGCTATTAGGAGCGCATCGATCTGTATGTGCACGTCAATTTCGGACTTTCTCAGTGAAGAAACATAAAATTACGCTCCTGTCTCCAGCGTTGTTATTAATAACCTTGTTGTTTAAACCGAGCACATACACAACACAGACTGCCTTTCTTTCTGGGGAGCTTGTCTTATGAAGCAACTGACCAACGTAAACCTCAAGAAACAAGGTGCTTCATACTGCAGCATTGATCAACAGCGAGAAAAATAGGTGATAAGATTAAGGAAGTGGGATGAAGTGGTAAAGACGGGAACAAATGCAACGAGATTGTTTGTTTCATTCACTTATTTATGAGAGTGAATGGATATTTCAGTCCCAGCTTTAATTCTTCTCTGATCTTACTGTGTGTCCCTGCATAAATAAATGGGTTCACACACGGACACAGGAACTGAAGCACAAACCCGCTTTCTTGCAGAGGAAGAACTGATTCACTGAAATTGGAACCTGTAAAGTAAGCGACATTGGCAATGCGAATGTAGAGAAAGGTTACCAGCGGGAGCACCCACAAGAGGATAAAGATACCCGAGATACTGAGCAGTAGGACGATAGACTTCCTGCGATTGTTCACCTCTGGGTCATTCTTACTCTCAGTGTTCCCGCTGTTCTGGAGTCTCCTGCGGATTCTAATTGCCTTCAAAATGTGCCTAATGGTTAGGAAATTGAATAGGCAGATTAGAACGAATGGCAAAGATGGGGTTAAAATGCTGTCGATCCAATCAAATGCTATCCAGGCAGGTGAGGTATAATATGCTGATTTCAGTATGCATGGTCTGGGCTCATTTGTATTTGGAACTTCATATATAAAAGCAAAACATACATTTTTGATGCAGCTGATTAGGGTAACCGTTCCGATCACCACATTCGCCGTTCTTTCTGTGCAATATTTTGTACTTAACTTTTGGCAGCAAATAGCCACATACCGATCAAATGTGAATATCACTGTTACCCAGACGGAGCAGTCTCTTATGGTGAATGCTAGCACGAAATTTATATTACAAGCCGGAACGGTGGTCAAAATATTGAACGGCAGAAGCATGGGAACAATCCGGTGTAATATGACTCCTGTGATGATGAACAGGAGATCCGTCAAGGCCATGGAAAACAGGTAGGCAGTCATGCCTCTGGCGAGATCGCATCCTCTGCGGAGCAACACCGCAATCACGGCCAAGTTAGCTACAAAAGAATAAAGTCAATTTTAGAAGATTTCTGTGTATGCTAAGCGTCCGCATGTGCATGTGTGTGAGGTGAAGTGTAGAGTGGGTTTATACTTTTTAAGGTAATGTTTCTGTGTAGTGTGAATGCGTAGTGTTAAGACAGTGATAGTGCGAGTAATTCAGTGTCACACTCTCGTTGAACATGTGTAGGTGGTGTCAAATTTTTGTGTGCATTTGATGAGTGCCGTGATGTTTGCCTATTCTAATTCGGCCCATGTGAATATACTTTTAATCACAGACAATAATAACTGCATCCACAGGTTCCAACAGGATATGCTGACATTGTTAAAACTGGCACGTAAGTCCACAATGTCTCCAACTGACAGACCGATCTTGCTCTTTGCAGGCTCTTGAATGGACTTTCCTACTACAACAGGCACTCTTCACACCAAATTCCATGTAATTATGAATATGCAAGCTATTATTTCCATACATCCCATGTTCTCAGTGGTCTTTACACTTTCTTCATCATTACTACGGTTTTACCCTATTCTACCTGAATACAACGGGTGATACAGTGGGTGTATCTTGGTACAGTTAACAATAGGGAAACAATATCAATGTCAATAACAGATGTTAGCAATATGTAGACCGTTCCTACAAATAACATAAGATCGTAATTACATTGTTATTACTTGGATGATTTTCAGCAGAATGAGAGCAGGTGCATTGAACATATCATAATCACGAACCTTTAGATGATGAAAATAAAAAACAATCAAACGTGCAGTCGTCCTAACAACATGTACAATAAAGAAATACGAGTAGCTCCAATGAAGATAGCAACAAAATGTACAAATGAGAATGGGGGAATGTATAGGAGTGAAAAATATTTAATTGACCGAATACAACAATACCAGTGAATTCAACAGTGAAGAACATTACACAATATTTTGCAGATTGAAAATGAAAAGCAGTAATTAAACAGGAATGCCGATAACTGCAATGAGGTAAGCGTTCGGCACGGATTAGAAGGGCTGTAATGGCCTGTCTCCGTGCTGTAATTGTTATATGGTTATATATGCAAACGCCAAGACCTATGGAGGTGCTTGCATTTTAATGAAATCTTTAAACATTCCACGAATTACATTCAGATCCTTTTTTTTATTTATATCCGATCTAGTCATCGGGGAGAATCTTATGAAGGCATCATTGTTTCATTAAGCTAATTATGGTTTTCACAAGAAGGATAAAGCACCTGATGTCGACAATTGCTTTGATGAATAATTGCAGTTTCTTTTAAATTGACAGCAGTCTGGAACAACATGTTTTTGACATTATATAATTAACAATTTAGCTTCAGGGATGATACTGAATTGAGCATATTGTGGAATATAGGAGCTCAAAATCAGAAAAAAAATGTTAAATGAATATTGAGGATATTCATTATTCGTTGCCCCGCTGCCCAACAAATAATATCTAACCACGAATTCAACATTCACTGTGTGCAGATAATCTCATCGCTTGCCTGGAACAGGTACATATTGCCATAACCAGTTCTGTCACAGTGCTGTAATAGGTTACATAAAATATCAAACAAAAAGGTTCTCAAAATATTTAGAGTCTTTCTATCATCTGCATAAATCTAGAAAAAATTTCTTCAGAATTACTGGAAATGTTTATTCTCACAGATTAAGAATTGTTGTTTTCCTGAAACAACAATTTTGCATGTATATTAACATCCTTTTGTCATCAGGATGTCGATATTTAAATAATTAAATCCTATCAGGAATGTACACATGTACTTTGAATGTCCAGAATGTAGGTTTTTATATAGCTGTTGCACTCTCTGTATTTTAAGTACAAAAATAAGTTATTTTGTTAGCTTTGATATTGCTCTTCCTGGCGTTACCAAAAGTGTCCTCTTTGACTCGGACACTCTCCACTTCAGCAATGACTGCTTTTGTTCGGTTACAATTGAACCACATACATTAAAGATTAAATGCTGTAAAGAAATGAAAACCGAGCAGTATTCGTGGCAAAATGTACTATTCAGAAACACAACACAAATCTCAATGTATAGCATTCAAACAGTAGCAACAGTGAAAGAAAAAAAAACTAAAATGTACTATATGAGAATGGGAGCACAACATTTTGACGATTGTTAATCAACAGCAATACTTTACCAGGAATGCCAATGACTGCAATGAAGATGTAGTATACCAACAACGCCAAGATGTTAGGAGGTGCATGCATTGTTATTGAAATCTTTGAGTATCAATGCACTGCATTCGCATCCTATCATATTTATATCCAATACTAGTCATCAGGGAGAATCCTTTGAAGCGTCATCACTTATTTAATCTAATTATGTTATTTACAACAAGAAGCTACGGGCAACTGATGTCGATTGTTTTAATGAATAATTTTGTATATAGCATATTCCAGTTTCTAAACTTCAATGAAAAGTTCCAATGGGCACTCCTAGCTCTGCAACCTGGAACAATGTATTTTTGACAGTATATTATTCACCAACACGTTGAATTTAGTTTCTGGAATGATTCTGAATTGGGAAGTTATGGTATATAGCAGTACAATATTAGAAGAAAAGTGTAAAAGCTAGATTAAATCGAGGGTCACAGATTGGAAAACTAAACAATGGAAGATTAAGGCATATGGTTCAGGTAAAAAAAAGATCTATAATTGCACTGAATCGGAGGAACGCGTTGAAGAATTTAAATCATTGTACGCTGAATATTTGCGGAAATGATAATTAAAGAAACCGGGATACTCTAGTAAAGAGCAATGATCATCCAGAGAAATAGGAGTTGGTGTAAAGCTGAATAATTACACGGCAACAGTTCAGTGCAATGTAAATGAATTACTTTATGTTACAATAATGAGGGAGTGTTCATGAATTCATTGAAAGTTAAGACGCCTGTTAGCGGAGGGAAAGAACTGATGAAATGCGCGCTCCAGTTCATCACCTCCTCATGTGATGACAGTCAAAGTCTATGATGGGTTTATTTCCAGATGAGCAAATGCATGTGTCCACAAGTACGGAGAACGATGGAAGAACTTCTCCTTGTCCCCATTTTCAGATGGTAAATCTTAGACTTGATTGAAACTAAATCTTTACACTCAATTATTCTTCGAGAGCATTCAGTGGTCTAAACATTTTGTCTGTTGATACCAAGACTCGTGGGCAAATCATTGAACGTACAATTGACGTCACCTGCAGTGGAGCTATACTACTGATATCTATTTCAGATAAATTAAAGAACTGAGCAGAGAAGTTCCAGCATAAATTAATTGTTGGAATTCAACGGGTCAGGAGCTGCAGTGAAGGCAGAAAAATAGTTGACGCTTCCGGCTGAGTTACTGCTACTGTTTGAATTATAAGCAAAGACTGTATAGACCAGGGCGGTTTGTCCCATGTAGGGGGTTATGCAGTGAATTTCTCTATGTTTATTGAAGTGGCATGATGGTCCTAGATAAGGTGAACAGCCACAGTCTTTAATCCTAGGTCCAAAGCAAAGCTGCCCATTAGTTAAGAGCGAGGTACAAGACAAAAGTCAACCGTCTGGTATATTTTCCACAGCAGCGTGATCTATGTGAAACATGCTCCCAGAGAAAATGGACGAAACCGGTGTGGCATTGATATTTAAAGACCAACTATACAGTCATGTGTATAGAGAAGGTGCAGAATTATATGGCCCGCATGCAGGCACATTCAATCAGGCTCACTGGACAGTACGGATGAGTTGCGTTAAGCATCCTGTATCCACGCCTTTTGGCTCTAGGAATCTTCCCTAGACAGTGTGGCCTCGGTCGGTCGTGGTCGACCATGGGTACTGTACCTCTGGTAGTCACTGAAGCAGAACCGGAGTGGCCTCTCCAAGGCGGAAGCCAAGGCTGAGTTGAAATAGAGATCCGTCTGTTGCCCATGTAGTGTGACCCGCTCTGCATGCTGATGACAGGTCCAAAATAACTTCGAAAGTCGGTGCGCTTTAGTGCCAGCAGCATCGCTGGAGTTGCCGTGCCGGTGCTCGGTACAGCAATCAGATGTCTCCCGAGGATTTTCCCTCGGGGTTTACTCCCAAATCCTTTCCGGTAATCGCGTATAGCACAAGGCAGCAGAGCATTGAAATCGGAGTTTCCCGCTCCTAAATCAGCTAGTATCCAAGGTTAACGAGCATCATCTGCCCAGAGCAACTGGTTTTAAGACGCCAGTGGTCCGCCTTTGCCCCTTATCCTGACCGTGAGAACAGCTCCGCCGGGCATAAGAAATATGCCACATGTGAAGGCCAGGAGCTGGACTAGGTTGTCAGAGGTTATTTGAGACACACGACATAAAGAGTATTTGTTCGGCAGTGGGAGCTCGTCCCCACTACCACCCTTCGGCTATGACAACCTTTGGCGGCAGTCCTGCTTATAAATGTAGGGCATAGCTTTAAAGGCTGTGGGAGATTTACAGAAAGGAAGGATAGAAGGGATTAGTAGGGCAGGCAGATTTCCAGAGAATACATTGCTAGGATACAACTATTCACAATATACATTAATGATTTAATTGAAAGATTAAATGCAATATGCACACAATTAAACATGAAGCAGGACGAGATGGGAGACTGACTTGTAAAGATTGTGTAAGGTAAACAGTTCAATTTACACAGATGGAGGGCTGTGTAGAAACATGGTTGATGCAGTATAAAATGGTTAAATTTGCTGTTATTTCCTTTGCAGCACAATCACCATGGAGTTGATTAGCAGAATAACTGGAAATTGTGAAAGCTGTAGAGGGCGCAATATTTGGTGTACCGGAGACCGAATTTTGGAAGAAATTTGTATGTTTGCCTTCAAAAGGAGAGATTTTAGCCCAGGAACACAGATGCCTTGTAGAGGAGTCTGGTCTCCTTATCTCAATATGGGCTGTAGCATGTTTAATCATGCTGATTCAGGGACTGATGTATGATGGAAGATCGATGACGTTGAACGTATATTCACAAACATTTAGAGTGCTGTGAATCTAATTTAAATTTATAAAATTATGAAAGTCCAGATAGCTTAGACGTACAAAGAATCTGACGAGTAGCGGGGAAGGCCAGAACTAAGGGATAGGTCCCTTAAGATTGACATGAGTAAAATCAATTCCAATAGGCTGGTGCGCCACTACAGTTCTAAGAAAGTAGCTGAAGCCAAATCGCACACATTTCAAACCAACAATTGGCTCAGAAACACCTACATTTCTACAAACATTGGATTCTTTAACCGAGCTGCACCACCCTAGACCTACCTCTGTAATGAAATTTTGCGAACAAACTCTTACAGTGTCGCGAATGTGATGTCCTCTTTTTGTTTTTTGTTTTTTTTTTCCCTCTTTCCTTACTAAAAAACATGCTTCCATAGTCACGGCTTCGTTACTCTCTTGCATAATTCATGGCAGGCAGAAGAGGTGGAGGCGTGGGACTGCTGATCAGAGATAGTGCCACGGCTGCAGAAAAGAAGGAAATCGAGGTATTGTCTACTGAGACTCTGTGGGTGCAAGTTAGGAACAGGAAGGGATTAATAGCTCTACTGCGTGTTTATTACAGACCACCCAAAAGTAACAATGACACTCACAGCTGTTGAGCGGGCTAACTGTGTGGTTAAGAAGCCATACGGTTCATTGGCCTTCATCAACAGTAGGATTGAGTTTAAGAGCCGAGTGGTAATGTTACAGCTTTATAGGACCATGGTCAGACTTCCACTTGGAGTGCTGTTCTCAGTTCTGTCCACCTCACTACATGAAGGATTTGGAAGCGATAGACAGGGTGCACAGGAGATTTAAAGGGATGTATTTTTTTTTTTTGATCGGAGAGCATGACCTATGAGAATAAGTTGAGTGAATTTGACCTTTTCTTCTTGGAGCACCGGAGGATTGGAACTGATCTGATAGAATTTTATAAGATGATGAGAGGCATTGATCTGGTGGATAGTCAAATGGGTCAAGGGTCCCAAGGGTCAAATGGCTAACACGAGAAGGCACATTTTTAAGGTACTTGGAAGTACCATAAATGAGATGTCCGCAGCATTTTTTTACGGAGATGGTGGTGAATGCGTGGGAAGGACTGCCGGTGATGGTGGTAGTGGCGGATACGATAGGGTCTTTTAAGAGTCTCCATGATAGGCACATGAAGCTTAGAAAAATAAAGGGCTGTTGGTACATGTTCGACACAGCATTGACGGTCGAGCAGCCTGTATTCTGCTGTAGGTTTGCTATCCCTCTTTGTTTCTGTCTTCTTTGTGTTTTGCAAATCCACGTAGTTGTGTTTCTGATGCAAACGGGTTGTTCCTGGTACCTGTATCTCACTGTTCTTCTACAAATGACAGCGAATTCAACCTGGTATTTCAAAATGAAATAGATGTGCAAACGAATGGTGATGTTGAAATTTGATGCAAGAAATATGTATACAGAAATGAGCTGCCAGAGAAACCAGGCAGCCACACAATATTCGTAGGTCGTTGAAATTTCAAGTAAGACCCTCTATATGGTTTGAAAACAATATGATCTGTTGACGAGTTGAAGGAAGCAGCCAACAGGACATGAGTTGGCCAATGTTAGATGGCATCGTGAGGAGGGATGACTGTCATATGGAGTCAGTATTGGAGGGGGGTGATGGAGACATCGACAATCTAGCAAGTGGTAAGTCGAGGCATAAACGTAATGCAGATGATAGAATCTCGTATGGAAAGAAAGTGAAGAGTAGGTCAATAGAGGAAGGCGGGTGAGCAAGTGGAAACTGAGTGATGAGGATGCATAATGCATTGAGCACTTGGATGATGAGCCATTGTATTATCTAAGTTGTGTAGCATGGAAGACAGATTATAGCTAAGATTCCCCCAGTAGATGATGAAAGAAATGAACAGCGACATTTGGGCAGTTTTCCTGATGTGCCGAATTCAGTGTTCATGCCATCGGGTTGCCGAATATGTGAAATGTGATATTTCATGTGGAATACGTGCTGCTGTTTTCCGAAATAGATTCAGTCCTAATGTAAAAGTAGATTAACGGATAGGGAACGAAAAAAAGATGGCGTGCATGATCAACAGTATTAGAGTGAATGGTGGAGCAGGGGTTATTGCTAGTTTCTATGTTCCATTTGCAGACTTTAGCAACCCAGCCTTGGCCATATTCTACGATTGCTGGTTCGAATTTACTTTGTAGACTCCATGTCCAGTAATCTCCACCTTCGCGGTGCGTCACGCAGACCTGACCCCACGAAGACGAAACACTGTTGCAGCAGGAGAACCAACCACCGACTCTCCACAACGTCCACTGGCTAACGAAAAATAGACAACCACGAACACGGTCTGAATAAACACCATGTGAAAGTGACATCGTTCTCAGTCTGGAACAGATATTCATCGTCATCACCAGCCCTCTCACAATGAAAATTGGTCACAAAAAATGTTGAACAAAATGTTTCTCAAAAAGTTCAGAGCCATTCTATAATCCGAATAAATCAAGAAACAGTTACTAAAGAATAAATGGAAACGTTAATCCAAGGAACAGAAGAAATATTGTTTCCATGAAGCTATTAGTCATTTACATTTCCTTCAATCATTTATCAAAAGCTGATCAGAATTTAGATTTTAAAGTACCGCACATTCAAACATTAATGAACTATGGTAAAGTTGGATACTGAAGATGGAATTTACTTACAGCTCAGAGGAATCAAAAGAAGCATATTTGCCTAAAATTACAGTATCCAAATCCTATCAGAAACGAGCATTTTTCCACAATATTATATTCTCCACAATATAAGTTTTATCTGTCAATGGCAACTCATTAGGTTTAAAATACAATATGTTTCAAATCTATTTTATTACGATTGATATAATTATTGCTAGCGATATCAAAAAAGTTCTCATTAAGTGATTCCACTTTATATGTTGTACAAACCTTACGACTTGGCATCTTCATAAATCCCCAAATCTCCTTATGGGTGGAGGGGCGGGGAGCGACGTTGAGGAACAAGTACCGAGACATATCAACGGGAAGGACGGAGTCTCAGGGACCGTCAGATTTATGAATCCAGGGCAAAATGACATTTGCTGGAAGAACTCACTGAGTCGACGTTAGGCGGATTTTCGCGGGTTCGGGTCGAAACACGGACGGAAAGTTTGGATTTCTTTTCCTTCCTGGAGATACTGCGTGACCTATTCAGTAGTTTCAGCAAATTGTTCGATACAACGCAGTCAGGACATATTAAAGTGATTGTCAATAAAAACACTGTTTCAGGCGGTTGTTAAAATATGCACAAAATATAATGTATACAGCGAACATATGAAAATAGCATGTAAGTATACTGATGAAAGTGGTGGGCTGAAAGGCCTATTTCTTTGCTTTTTAATCCTTCCATTCTTTGTATGATGCACAAAGACGTAACCGATTAAGCAAAGGGAAAAGATAGAAAAATACAAAAATGTATATTATGTGCACTACCTACTAATAAAAAGCTCGACTACACACACACACACACACACACAGACGCACACACGCACGCGCGCACACACAGACACAAGTACAGCATTCAAAATCATTGCATGCTATAAGATGAACAAAGGACATGTTTAGCATTACACCGTATTATATCCGAATAAATTATTTTGTCTTCAGAACATTGAATTCAGAGAATATAAGCCAGAGAAACTATTTATTCCAAACATATGAACAGAGTGTCTAAGTGTAAACAATCAGATGACACAGGATTTACTGTTAAGAGAAGTCAATGTGATAGAAAGATAGAGAAGCACTGAGAGACTACAGCAAAATACAAGTCCTTTTGCCCACAATGCCGTTCCGAACATGTACTTTCTTTACAAATTACCAAGGGTCACCCATAACCCTCCATTTTTCTAAGGTTCATGTACCTATCCAGGTGTCTATTAAAATACCTTTCTGCCTCCACTAATATCGCCGGCAGCCCATTCCACGCACTCACCACTCTTTCCGTTAAAAAAAAACTTAACGCAGACATCTCCTCTATACCGACTTCCAAGCTCCTCAAAACTGTGCCCACTAGTGATAGCCATTGCAGTCCTGGGAAAAAGCCTCTGACATTCCGCACGATCAATGCCTCAATAGCAATGTGCTTCAATATTGAGAAATGTTAACGGTGTAAAAATACAAGGGCCGTGCGTTGAACAAAATGTTATACTCAAGCATGGTTGTTAGGATTATGCAAAATGAATTGTCACAGTGTCAGTGGTACGTGATATAAACAGTGAGGGTGTTTCAGGTATGAGCAGAGGTTGTGCACAGAGTTATGGTGTCTCAGGGATCTGTTATATACAGTGTACCGAATGGGATATCACAGGGCTGAATGATAACTATTTTACACATTTGAGTGTCACAGGTAGAAATGCTGAGTGATGGACGCAGTGGGGTATTTCTGGAATCTCTGATAACAGGATAAGGTCTCTCCTGTTCTTCCAATGGTTACGATTATGCCCGAAATACCAGTGCAAATAAATTTTGCTGTCGTCTCCCCACAACCTCTCAGGGCAAACGTCAGGAGAAAAAGAATGAAAAAGGCAGAGAGCACTAGCTTCCCCTCGAGATGAGCTCCTCAATAACTATCAGGCCATTTTGCAAATTTGCTGGTGTGGGGGTGGGGATGGAGGTGGTTAAGCCTTTCAGGGGAAGGTCACAGGCACCAGGCCCAGTACTTCCTCTTTATGAACATAAGCATCCTTCATTTTTTTACTTCATGAACCTGCGAATTTTTCCGTTTCCTGACTTTTTTTCTAAACACTCGATCGTGAATGAACACGTGGTGTGTGTGTGTGTGTGTGTGTGTGTGTGTGTGTGCTTACAGCCTGCTCTCTCTGTACATGCTGCTGTTCTTCTTCACTTGCCGTTTTTCGCTGCACTTTTTTTTAGTTCGAAAGTCTCAGTCCACTTCAACAAGTCTGGTGTTCTTTTTAAAAATCCATCATCGCCAATGTTATGTGGGTATCTTCAAAAAAATAAACTTATTCAAAGGAAGATACGGGGGTCAGAAATGTCATCTAAACTTTGTGTTTATAGTTAGCGAGGCACCAACGAATGATGAGGCAGCATGGTCACGTACGCGATTCCAGTACATGTACATATAAGCCGTAATGAAGGGAACAAGCACCCTGACGCAGCACATTAGATAGATCGATAGATATATAGATAGATAGATAGATAGATAGATAGATAGATAGATAGATAGATAGATAGATAGATAGATAGATAGATAGATAGATAGATAGATAGATAGATAGATAGATACAGAGATAGACAGCCAGATAGATATAAACAAATTCACTGAAGTATTACTGACATACTAAATATAACCACATAACCATATAACAACATAACAATACCGCACCGAAACAGGCCATCTCGGCCTTTCTGTTCCATGCCGAACGCTTACTCTCACCTAGTCCCACTGGCCCGCCCTCAGCCATTACCCTCAATTCGTTTCCTGTCCATATACCTATCAATTTTACTTTAAATGACAACTTTTACCGAAACTGCCTCTACCACTTCTACTGGAAGCTCGTTCCACACAGCTACCACTTTCTGAGTAAAGAAATCCCCCCTTGTTTAACCTTAACACTTTTGTCCCCTAACTCACAACGCATGTCCTCTTGTTTGAAACTCCCCTACTCTCATTGGAAAAAGCCTATCCACGTCAACTCTATCTCTCCCCCTCATAATTTTAAATATCTCTATCAAGTCCCCCCTACCATTTACGCTCCAAAGAATAAAGAACTAACTTGTTCAACCTTTCCCTGTAACTTAGATGCCGAAACCCAGGTAACAAACTAGTAAGCACGAGCAAATCTGCAGATGCAGGAAATTCAAGCAACACACACACACACAAAATGCTGGAGGAACACAGCAGGCCAGGGAGCATCTATAAGGGGCAGCACTGTCGTCGTTTCAGGACTATCTGAAAGGAAAGACAGTAAGAGATTTGAAAGTAGCAGGGGGAAGGGAAAATGCTAAATGTTGGAGAAGATCCGAGGGGTTGAGGTGAAGCTGTGAGCCGGAAATGTGATTGGCAAAAGGGATACAGATCTGGAGAAGGGAAAGGATCATTGGCCGGGAGGCCTAGGGAGAAACGAAGGGGGAAGGGGAGAACCAGAGGGAGATGGAGAACAGGCAGAGTGATGGGAGAAAGAGAGAAAAAAAGGTGGGGGGGGGGGGGAACAAAATAAATAAATATATCAGGGAAGGGGTAAGAATATGAGGAGGGCCATTAATGGAAGATAGAGAACTCAATGTTCATGCCATCAGCTTGGAGGCTACCCAGCCGTTATATAACGTGTTGTTCCTCCAACCTGAGTGTGGCTTAATCTTGATAGTAGAGGAGGCCATGGATACACATATCAGAATGGAAATGGGACTTGGAATTGAAATATGTGGCCATTGGGAGATCCTGCTTTCTCCAGGCGGACAGAGCGTAGGTGATCCGCGAAACGGTCTCCCAGTCTGCGTCGGGTCACACCAAAATATAAAAGGCCACACCTGGAACACCGGACGCAGTATACCACACCAGCCGACACACAGGTGAAGTGTCGCCTCACCTGGAAGGACTGTCTGGGACCTTGAATGGTGGTGAGGGGGGAAGTGTAAGGGCATGTGTAGCACTTGTTCCGCTTACAAGGATAAGTACCAGGATGGAGATCGGTGGGAAGCGATGGTCCAGGTAGCTTTATCACAGTCTGACTTACCTCTGCACCTGGTTTCCAATATTGCACCAGAAACTCCTTCCCGATGGTAAAAGTGTTAGAAGAACATGTCCTGGCTAGTGGGATTCCTTAATTTTGGATGCAGCCTTCCTAAAGCACCGATCATCGAAAATATCTTGGATACTATAGAAGCCATTACCTATGAGATAACTCATTCTACAAGTTTCTGCAACAAATTTCGATCTTGTGTAGTACATGGTGATGCAGCCATTCAGAATGCTCTCTACGGTACATTTGTGGACGTTTTCAAGCGTTTAGTTAAAAAAAGAAACTCTTCTAAAACCCTTAATAAAATAATGCATATCTTATAAAAACAAGTATTATTTAATAATTAGAGATTCCCAACAGTTCCCCCTCCTCCATACCATGAAGGACCCAAACAGACTCACATCTGCAAATTCAGAGGAGAAAGAAAAGTCTCTAATTACAGTATCTAATTAGTGTAAAAATAAAAATGTTGGTTATGATAATATTGTCCAATAAAAATGTCCAATAACTACATTCGATCTTACAGTCTTCCCTTAGAATTTGTCTTAATCTGGAGTCACTTTCGTTGCTTGCGTGGCTGTCATTTGTTGACTTCCGTTTACCTTTTACCTTAACTGGTGAATTAGTAATCAACAGTCCTTCCCACAGAATATCCGGGGGGCGGTGAGCTTATGCTTCTTTTTAACTGGAACCCAATCGCTGGAATTCAAGGTATGTCATGCTTCAGCTGAACCACTCCAAGCAGCAGAAATCTGTTGAGAAGCAAACTAAACTAGCTGACGTAACATGTATATCAATCTCTCTGAGAGCGAGCGATCCCGATGGTGACATAGGTCACTCTGTTACCACTTCAAATTGACTCAATATTGTTTTTTTTTGTTTGTTGTTGCCCTGTTTATACATTAAACCATAGGGACAGGTAGGGAAGCAGCCTTGATGAGGCTATCAGTCTATCACTAGTGCCATATCGTCATACTCTATCATTGTTTAATATACACCGTATTCTATCCAGTACCACTTTTCTTGGTTAGAGTACTGGTCTTGCATTTCTTGAAAAACATGCATGTTTGTCTGTAACACATTGTTCAACTTGATTTTAATTATCGATACAATTTATATATATACTTCGTTGAAGTTCAACCCAAATCTGTAATCTTCCTTAACTTAGCATGTGGATTTCCATACATCATTTCTCATTTTAATTCTTCCGCATCTGGTGGTTGATGACAAACTTCCTGTTTCTTTTCATAATCTCCATCATCATTCCTGTGTGATTTCGGTCTCTTAGCTTTTACTGGGGCAATTCTTGACATTACTGTTAGACTAATTATCTCCTTATAACCATCATCACTTCAGCCAGACAAGGGCGCTGCTAAGATAGTATCACTTTGCAATGCCTTGGAGTTACCAAGGTGGCACTGCTTTTTGGGGACTACCCTGTGTTAACTGCATTTCAACATAATTGACATTATCATTAACACCGCCCACTGAAAGTCTTGCCGGTACTTTGTAGATATACCTCATTTTACTTTGCAACTCTGAACAGAGTCCTCAATTACGGATATACTTTGTCCTTTTACTCATTCCGTTTTCCTTTTTTTCCTTATCTGCTTGCTTGCCCATTGCCTCCGTTTGGTTCTCCGCCACACTTTTTCTTTATTCCATGGCCTCCTGTCCTATTTTATCAGACTCCCCCTTCACCAGCCCTGTAGCATTTTCACCAATCAGCTTCCCAGCACTTTACTTCATCCCGCCTACACCCGGTTTCACCAAGCATCTTGTTGATGAAGGGAAATGTAAACGTAGGTAGAGGGATAGGTAAATGGGGGAATGGTTTAAGGGGTATGATTAAATTATTTAGGTTCCTGGTACCTTCTGTTGGCTGCCGTACTGCTGGTTCATTATCTTTTTCATTCTCCTATTTTCAGGTTAAGCATTTTTATTTTTTTGCATGAAATTGTATTCTAAATCAGCGCTTTCGTGTTTTAAAGTATCTCTCTGGACTTGCATTTTAATATGATTGTGATTTCGCAATTCCCTTAAGGTTGCTAACTTCCAAGTTTTTTTTATTACTAAACACATATGTTCTGTTTTTACGACATATTACTTCAACATCAATTATAAGCCAGTTCTCACTAGACTTGGCATCAATAGCACATTTTTTCCATATCAAGTTTATATGCATCAAGTAAGTGCTAAAAATCTCACTTAACCTTTCCCTCTCAGCTGGGGTTTCAAGGGACTTTTTCAAAGCTTTGGACATTGAACTAGTTTCGATCTTAATGAGTGCCCTTCACATTTGGTCTTCATTAATCTCATAAATTCACAACCACGTTTTTACGAGGTTACAACCAAACAGTCATCTATCCAATATCTTTGTCAAAAGCACGTCCTGCCTTAACAGCCTTATTAATATTTTAGAGGCTGTTACTAAACACATTGATGAAGTTATCTGAATTTCAGCAAGGCATTTAAATAGGAATCCCATGCAATGATTACTGCGAAAGTAAGGAGGCATGGGATACAAGGGGACCTTGTTTTGTGGATCGAGTATTGGCTTCCCACAGAAAGCAAAGAGCGGTTGTAGACTGGTCATCTTCTGCGTGGTGGTTGTACCAGTGGATCTGCTTTGGGACGCTTTCTCTTCGTTATTTCCAGAAATGACTTGGATGAGGAGGTGGAGGGATGGTTGAGTAAATTTGTTGAAAACACAAAGGTTGGGGAGTATTGTGGATATTCTTCGGGCTGTCAAAGCAATAGGGTACAAAACCGTGCTAAGAAGTGGCAGATGGTGTTCAACCCAGATACGTGTGTGGTGGTTCATTTCGATAGATCAAACATGATGGCAGAATGTAGTAAGACTCTTCTTAGTGTGGAGCATCAGAAGGGTCTTGGAGCCCGTGTCCATAGAACACTCAAAGCAGCTGTGCAGGATGACTGTATAGCAGAAAAGGTGTGTGCCTTTCATCAACCAGGGGATTGTGTTCAAGAGCCGGGACGTAATATTATAGCTGTATAGGACCCTGGTGAGACCCTACTTGGAGTGCTGTGCTCAGTTCTGGTCATCTCACTACAGTCAGGATGTGAAAGCTATAGAAAGTGTGCAGAGGAAATGTTGCCTGGATTGGGGAGTACGCCTTACTCAATAAGTTGAGTGAACCTGGCGTTTTTCCTTGGAGCAACATTGGATGAGGGGTGATCTGATAGAGGTGTATATGATAATGAGATGCATTCATCGTGTGGGTAGTTGAAGATTTTTTTTTCCCAGGGCTGAAATGGCTATCCAGAGAGGGCACAGTTTTAAGGCGCTTGGAAGTAGGTACAGACGGCATGTCAGTTTTAAGTTTTTTTTTTTTGCGCAGAGTGTGGTGAATGCATGGAAAAGGCCGCCGACTACTATGGGGGAGGCAGATAGAATAGGGTACTTTAAGAGACTCATGGATTGGTACATGGAGTATAATAAAATAAAGAGCTATGTTTAACCTTAGGTAATTTCTAAAGTAAGTGCATGCTCGGCACACAATTGCAAGCCGAGGGGCTTGTATTCTGCTATGGGTTTTCTATGTTTGTATTTCTATGAAATATAGCCGCTGTCTAGCATTCTTTATAGATGCATTCATATTACATCCAGATAAGGCCCTCAGAGATATTGACACCTTGGAACCTGAAAGATTCCATTCTCTCTACTTTTTATTCCCCTAATACGATGAGTGTTATGATTAGTTCGCCTTAAGCTCCCTGAAGTCCTCAGTGAGTTATTTTTTTGTTTACTTGTTTGTTTTTCGCTGCGACACCACTCTGTTTACTGGTGTATCTCGCCCCTGAACTCTCCTTCGTAACCACCTGATATTCTGCCAACAATGGTGGCATTGTCAGTAAATTTCTAGATACTGTTTGAGCTATACCTAGCCACACAGTCATGGGTGTAGATAGAGAAAAACACATCTCTCTGGACCTCTGAGTTAATTATCAACGAGGTGAATATGTCATTTGCAAGTGTCACATGTTGTGGTCTCCCTGTTTGGAAGTCGAGTATACATTTTCAGTGAGAGATGCGGAAGTTTAAGTTCTGTTGATCTTCTACCAGGTTCAGCATTCAGCACAATCATTCCTCATACCTGAATGGAAAGCTGAAACTGCTGGGCCTGAACACCTCCCTCTGCAACTGGATCCTAAACTTCCTGACTGGGGGACCTCAGTCAGTCCGGACCGAGATCAGCATCTCAACACCATAACACTGAGCACGCTTCCCCCCATGGTTGTGTGCTCAGTCGACTGTTGTTCACTCTGCTGATCCACGACTGTGCAGCAATACACCGCTCGATTCGCATAATCAAGTTCACTGATGATACTAACCGTGGTGGGTCTCATCAGCAAGAACGAAGAGTCAGCATACAGAGAGGAGGTGCAGCGGCTAACAGACTGCTGCACAGCCAACAACCTGTCTCTGAATGTGAACAAAATAAAAAAGACGGTTGTTGAGTTCAACAGACCATGGAGTGACCACTCTCCGCTGAACACAGACGGTTCCTCAGCTGAGATGTTTAAGAGCACCAAATTTCTTGGTGTTCACCTGATGGAGATGTGAGTGATGCTACAACATAGATTGTAAGATTCACTTATATTTTTTATAAAAACACAATTTCAAAGTTAAACAAACCTTTGATCAGATCTGTGTCGAATGGAATATTACCTTCTGTGTTGGCACTAGTCTTTGCAATTTTTACTCTATATATTTGGACAGTACCCTCGTTTATTTCGAGTCATCCGAGCTCCCAAACCTGCCCTCTCACATTTATGAAAACTGGATTTTTGTTGTGAAAGTTGCACTCAGTTTCTTCCCCCCGGACGTCGTCTGACCAGAAACTGACTCTCTGCTTTTATTCTAGCTTTCTAATATTATCAGTTTTGACTTGCTTTATTTTAAGTTGCTATCTTTGACTGCACACAATGTCCATCGTATTTCTTCTCGCTAATCCAATCGGGCAGGAGCTACGGAATCTGAAAACATCGCCAGGTTTAGGGGTGGTTATTGCCTTACAGTTGACAATGACTCAACCATCTTCATCCTTTCACTGACTTAATCTCCACAGACTCTGCCCTGAAGATATTTCGTATAGTCCCCGTCGTAACTTTGTTTTTATATATTTTATTTACAATTGTCAGCTTTGCAAAGACAAAACATATTGAAGACGTACAGAAAAATACAGAGGAGATGTAGCTCCAGGTGGAGCATAGACAAAACAAATCAAAAACAAAAAAAAAAAAAAAAAAAGGCTGCCAGACAATTTACAAGAGTACATAAATAGACTTTCAAAAAAAGGTTGACACAATAGTGGAATCACGGAAGCAATGTAAAATAAAATGAATAAAGGTAGTGCAAAGTCAGAAAGGATGTGGCAGTGAGCCCTCGGCAGTGCAGCACTTGTCGCAATCAGAAGACACAGATGGGAAGATGTGATACAGTTTTGTTTTTGCATAATGCAATCTATGTATCACCTTGTACTGAATTAACCTGTAGCGTGAATTAATAGAACAACAGTGAACCCGGGGCATTGCCACCACCCAAAGTTCCGCTGATATCTCTGTGTTCAAGTCCTTAGCCCAGGCTTCCATAATGAAATCTGCAGAAACCAAAGGAGTAATGCAATTCACAAATTTTGATATTAACTCTTTGGAGTCTGGCGGAGCAAGAGGTTTTCATGAAAGGGATGCCTGGGGGAAATAAGCTCGAAGTGTAGGCACTTTTCATTAACATAGTGTCTAACTTGGATATAGGGAAAAAAATGTGAATTTGGAAGGTTAAACAGTGCTTAATTGTGTGAAAGATGAAAATTGGCTATCGAAGTGCAGATCCAAGAAAGTTTTGATACCACTCTCTCTCCAGACTGCAAACACCCAACGTAATTGGCCAGGCTTACATGAGTGATTTTGACAAATGGGAGCGTGTATGGAAACACTGGGAATTTGGTCAGCCACTTTTATCTGATTTAATATTCTGATTTAATTCTTCAAGGTAAAGTTAACTTATCTGTTGAGGCATAAGTGGAAAACAGGAGAGCAGGAAGTGAAGAATATTTAACAACAGCCGCTTCCAGCCTGGAGCCATGAAGGTTTTTCTTTGGTCTCAGCACCTCCACATTTCCAGTATGTAAGAGCCCTGGAGTTAGCTGCCCAATGGAAATGTTTGAAAATTGGCAGACCAACACCGTCCTTCTTAAGAGGTTTGTGAAGGTGAGCCTTAGATATCCTGTGTGATTAATAGTCCCACACAAAGGGCAATATCATTGAGTCAAAAAGGATGCGTTTAAGTATATAGTATACATATAAGTATAAAAAGATTTTGAAACCTGGGAAGGCTCACCATTTTGATCGCATTTACCAGTCCAATCATGAATAGGGGCAATATCCTCCAGGACTCGATATTTCTTCTGAGTTTTTCTCAGGATTGTGCAAAGTTAAATTTGAAAAGATGTCTTTCCTAAATTTAATGCATGCCTGAGACTGTGACGGTCTTGCATTTTAAATTTCGGTAGCATTTGAGTAATATTGCAAATATATTCATTGTTTGAGCATTTGTTGTTGGTTATATAATTCATTATAGTTATATGTCAAAATAATTCCCTAACTCTTAGTTTTAACGTTATTTCCTATTTATCTTCTTTTGTACATTGGTGTTTGTCCGTTTTTTTTTTAATACAGATTTTCATAAAATATTATTCTGTTTTCTTTTCGTATTTTGGAATATACAGGAACTTTGTTGATAACTGTAAATTGATCTTTGAGCTTTGAACAGAATGATTGTTACTTTTGGGGAGGTTTTAAAAGAGATTTGCAAAGGGAAGGGAACCAGAGTGCCAGAGCAGATAGTGGAGCTGGGGTGAAAATAACTGATGTTAAAAGTTCATGCAAAGTCACAAATATAAGGGTTGGGTGTGTTGGTAATAATCTTCTGGCCTAAGTCCATATCAATGCAAGGAGTATTGTGGTGAAGGGTGACGAGATGAAGGCGTTGATTGACACCTGTGTTTATGACATTATAGCTATTACTGAATCTTGGCTACAGGAGGGGCGGGACTGGCAGCTTAATGTTCCAGGTTACTGATGTTTCAGACTGGCTAGAGGCAGATGAATGACGGGTGGGAGGTGACATTGCTAGTCAGGGAAAATGGTACAGCCGTGCTCAGGCTGGACGGATTAGAGGGCTTGTCTACCGAGTCCATCTGGGTGGAGCTGAGAAACAGGAAAGGTATGACCACATTAATAAGGTTGTATTATAAACCGCCCAATAGTCAGCAGGAATTGCAGGAGCAAATCTGCAGAGAGATAGCAGACAACTGCAGGAAACATAAATTTGTGATAGTAGGGGACAGATTTCCATATAACCATATAACCATATAACAATCACAGCACGGAAACAGGCCATCTTGGCTCTCCTAGTCCGTGCCGAACTCTGCATAATTCTCCAGCTATATAATTGTTACAAGAATCTACCTCTTCGTAATAATGATCAAGTAGGCATAGATTATCTGTATTTACTGACAGTTATCGTTGACTCAATACAAGAGTACGTGAATTTAGACAACTAAATCTATCGTCTTCCAGTTAATAAGATTCGCTGACCCTCCATAAATAGTAAAAAAAAATCTATTCGGGATAGGATTCTCCGCTCTGACGTACGGTCATCCACGTCTTCGATGTTTGGTTTATGGAGGTTTTTTGTTGCCTCTCATTGGATACCTCGATTTTTTTCCACATTTCCCTTGCCGATCAAACACTAAATTTCAACCTCGATGGCTGACTGACACGTGTCACTATCAAATTGGATCTGTTCAAAGGCAGCAACCATATATTGCTCTCTCAGTGAGTGACAACTGGTAATTTCTTGCAATGTCTCTTAAATCAATCAGGTAACCAGCTTCACTCACCTAGAGAAACACAGAACCCACAGAACACAAATCACAACCCTGCATGTTATAGCAAATCAAAGAAAACCTCAGAAGTAACTCCTTATTTTAAATGATCTCTCGCCCAGCCGTTTTCCTTCAGCTATTTTGTGTCTACTATAAAATATTGATTCAGCCGAGTGAAAACAATTTACAACATGAACGATACAGAGCAGCTTCAGAAAAATGATAGACGCATATCTTTAACTGCAGGGCAACTGCAAGGAAATTGGTTTGTCCGCTGTCATCTATTGATCGGAAAGAACTGATTTATAGACCGTCCTTCTTTCTGGCGAGCATATATTATGAGGCAACTGAACAACGTAAACTTTAAGAAACAAGACGAATCACACTGCAACATTGACCAACAGCGAGAATACAGGTGATGAGTATAAGGAAGCGGTATGAAGTGGTAGAGATGGGAACAATTACAAAGCGATTGTGTGTTATAATAATTTATTAATGAGAGTGAATGGATATTTCAGTCCCAGCTTTATCTCGTCTCTGATCTTACTGTGTGTCCCTGCATAAATAAATGGGTTCACACAGGGACACAGGAATTGAAGCACAAACCCGCTTTCTTCCAGAGGAAAATTAGATTCGTTGAAATTGGAACCTGTAAAGTAAGCGACATTGGCAATGCGAATGTAAAGAAAGGATACCAGCGATAGCAGCCACCAGATGATAAAGATACCCGAGATACTTAGCAGCAGGACGATAGACTTCCTGCGATTGTTCACCTCCGGGTCACTCTCGCTCTCAGTGTTCCCGCCATTCTGGAGTCTCCGGCGGATTCTAATGGCACTCAAAATGTGTCTAATGGTTAGGAAATTGAATAGGCATATTAAAACGAATGGCAAAGCTGGGGTTAAAATGCTGTCTATCCAATCAAATGCTACCCAGACAGGTGAAGTATAATATGCTGATTTAGGTATGCATGGTGTGGGCTCATTTGTATATGGAACTTCATATATAAAAGCAATAAATACATTTTTGAAACAGCTGATCACAGTAACCGTTCCTATTACCACATTCGCCGTTTTCTCTCTGCAATATTTCATACTTAATTTTTGGCAGCAAATAGCCACATACCGATCAAATGTGAACATCACTGTTACCCAGACGGAGCAGTCTCTTACAGTGAATACTAACACGAAATTTATATTACAAGCCGGAACGGCGGTCAAAATATTGAACGGTAAAAGCATAGGTACAATCCGGTGCAATATGACGCCTGTGATGATGAACAGGAGATCTGTCATCGCCATGGACAGGAGATAGGCACTCATCCCTCCGGCGAGATCACATGCTCTGCGAAGCAATACGGCAATCACGGCCAAGTTAGCTGCAAAGGAAGAAAGACTATGTTACTGACGTTGTGTGCATGTTTGTGTGTGTGTGTGTGTGTGTGTGTGTGTGTGTGTGTGTGTGTGTGTGTGTGTGTGTGTGTCTGTGTATATGTGTTTGTGTGTGTCTTTATTTATGTGTGCTTTTGATGTTTGTGTCGATAGCTGTTCAACAGTGTGGCTGTATACCTAGTGTGCATGTCGGTGCTGTGGAAATAGCGTAAGCTGTTGCATGTGAGGTGAAGTGTAGAATGTGTTTATAAGAGTGTGTTTATCCTTTATAAAGGATAAGCTCACTTTTTAAAACTGACAAGTAGAGTCCACAAGAAACTCTCTCCAACTGACACCCGGATCTTCTTCTTCGTAGGCAGGTACTGTTGAGACCAAATTCTCCTTCATTTTGAATGTGCTATCTGTTATTTCCATACATCACACGTTCTCGGTGGCCTTTACACTTTATTCAGTATTGCTACTGTTTTACCTTCTTCTACCTCAATACAGTGGGTGATATGAACAGAATATACATGACTGTATCTTGGTACAGATAGCAATAGGGAAACTGCATCAATGACAGTAAACATGTTAACAATATGGAGACCGTTCCTACAAATGTCATAAGATCGTAATTACATTGATTTTACTTGGGTTATTATTAGCACAATGAGCGCAGGCGACAGAGTACATATCAAAATCATTAACGCTGAAAAGTAAAAGAAAGCAACCGTGCAGTAGTCCTAACAACATGTGCAATAAAGAAATACGAGTAGCACCAATGAAGATAACAATAATATGTACAAATGAGAATGGAGCGGAGGTATGGGAGTGAAACATATAAAAACACAGTAAACACAAGTGAAGAACATTTCAGAATATTTTGCGGATTGAAAAGTAAATAGCAGTAATTAACCAGGAATGCCGAAAACTGCAATGAAGATAGTATATCTGGCCAACGCCTAAATGTATGGAGATGCATACATTCTATTCAAATGTTTAATCATTCAACGAATTGCATTCAGATCCTATTTTATTTATATCCAATCTAGTCATCGGGGAGAATCTTATGAAGGCATCATTTGTTCATTAAGCTAATTGTGTTCTGCTCAAGCAGCATAAGGCACCTGATGTCGATAATTGTTTTCATGAATGATTCCACTTTCTTTTAAATTGAATCAGCAATCTGGAGCGATATAATTTGACATTATATAATTAACTATTTAACTTCAGGCATATTCTAAATTGAGCTTATTATGGAATATAGCAGTTCAAAATCAGAAAAAATAGTTAAATGAATATTAAGGATATTCATTATTCGTTGGCCCGCTGCCCAACGAGCAAAATCGAACCACGTAATCAACAATCGCTGTATGCAGATGATCTTATCTTTTGCCTGGAAAAGGTACACATTTCCTGTTATGTCACAGCACTGAAATAGGTTACATAATATATCAAACAAAATGTTTCTCATAAACTTTAGAGTCGTTTTATCATCTGCACAAATCTACAAACATTTACCTCATATCACTGGATTTTTTTTTATCCTCACAGAATAAGAAATCTTGTTTTCATAATACAACAATTTGTCATTTAATAGTTGCATTCTTTTGTCATCAGGGTGTCAAAAGATAGATATTTAATTATCACATGTACAAACAGTTATATATTTTCACCACAGTATCGATAAATTCGAATGTTAGAATTTACTTGTAGCTCTTGTAGAGGAATCAACAGGAGCAAAAATGTCTTTAACTGAAGGCTATAAATCCTATCAGGAACGCACACATATACTTTGAAAGGCCACAATGTAGTTTTTAAATATCTGTGCACTCAATGGATTTTAAGTACAAAATTAAGATATTTTGTTTTATTATTTTTGATAATATTGTTGCAAAAAAAGTGTCCTCGTTGTTTCGGTCATTGTCCACTTCAACAATGACTGCTCCGCAGACACCTCGACTATTTTGTTTTGTCGCCTGCTAAGGTACCATTGAACCATACACTAAAGATTAGACGCCGTAAAGATATAAAGACCTATCAGTACTCGTGATAAAACGCACCGTAGAGAAACACTATTTAAAAGTAAATGTATGGTGTAGAAGCATTAGCAATAATGAATGAAAAAAAAACTAAATGTCCTAATGAGAATGGGAGAGAAGCATGGGAGTAAAATAAACGCAACATTACCAGTAAACACAGCAGTTCACAACATTTCACAACATTTTGCTAATTTATAATAAACAGCAATACTTTACCAGGTATGCCGATAACTGCAATGATGATGTAGTATATCAACAACGCCAAGACGTTTGGAGGTGCATGCATTTCTACTGAAATGTTTGAGTATTCAATGCACTGATTTCACATCCGATCATATTTATATCCCGTACTAGTCATCAGGGAGAATATTATGCATGTATCATTATTTATTTAATTTAATTATGTTATTTACAACAAGAAGCCTCATGCACCTGATGTAGATAATTGTTTTGATGGATAATTTTGTATAATGTGTATTCAAATTTCTAAACTTCGGTGGAAATTTCCAATGGGATCTCATAGTACAGCAATCCCCAACAATGTCTTTTTGACAATATATTAGTCGCAAACATGTTGGATTTAGTTTCTGGTATGATTCTGATTTTGGAAATTATGGTATAGAGCAGTTCAATATTAGAAGGACAGTAAAACTAAAAAAAAAATGAGGGTCACAGTTTGAAAAAGTGAACAATAGAGGATTAAGCAACATGGTTCGGATAAAAAGGAGTTTTAATTGCTATGAATGCGAACGGTTAATTAAAATAAATGTACGCTGAATATTTGGGAAAAAGATAATTAAAGAAAACAGGATACTCTAGTAAAGAGCAATGATCGCACAGAGAAATGGGAGTTGGTGTAAAGCAAAATGATTACATGGCAGCAATTCAGTGCAATGTAAACAAATTACTTTAGGTTAAAATAATGAAGTAGTGTTCATCAATTCATGGCAAGTTAAGACGTCTGTGAGCAGAGGAAAAGAAATGATGAGATTTATTACCTCATTACCTCATCTGAAGACAGTCAATGCCTCTGATGGTTTTATTTCCAGTTGAACAAATGCAGGTATCCACAGCTATGGAGGAGGCTGGGAGAACTTCCACTTGGCCCCATATTTACCTTTGCAGGTAGTCTTGCCTATAAAAGGAGGGCATAGCTGTAAAGCAGGCTGTAGGAGATTTAGAGGAGATGAAGGATAGAAGGGATAAGTAAGACAGCTAGATTTGGGATAGGTCACTTAAGAGTGATATGAGTAGAAATCATTTCCTGTAGGGTGGAGCGCCAGTACAATTCTAAGAAGGTAGCTGAAGCCAAATCTGAAAGTATTTCAACCCAACCACAGGCTGAGAACACGGATATTCCTACAAACATTTGATAATTTATCGGAGCTGCACAACCCTAAACCTACCTCAGTAATGACGTATTGCGAACAAACTCTTACAGTATCGATGAGGTGACAAGGCTGCAGAAAAGGAGGAAATTATGGAGGGATTGTCTAGTGAGTCTCCATGGGTGTAGGTTAGGAACATGAAGCGATCAATAACTCTACTGCCTGTTTTTATAGACCACCTAATACTAACAGCGACACTCACAGCTGCTGCGCAGGGTAACTCTGGTTAAGGAGGCATACGGTGCATTGGCCTTCATCAAATGCCGGATTGAGATTAAAGACGAGTGGTAATGTTACAGCTTTATAGAACACTGGTCACGCTCCACTTGGGGTACTATGCGCACTTCTGGTCACCTCAATACAGGAAGGATTTGGAAACCATAAAAATAGTGCAGAAGAGACTTACAATGATGTTTTATGGATGCGGGAAAATGCCCTGTGAGAATAGGTTGAGTGAACCTGGACTTTTCTTCTTGGTGAGCCGGAGAATGAGAGCTAAATTGATAGAGATGTGTCAGGTGATGAGAGGTATTGATCATGTGGAGAGTCAGAGGCTTTTTTCCCAGTGCTCGAATGGCTAACTCGAGAAGGCGCAGTTTTAAGGTACTTTGGAGTAGGTACAAAGGAGATGTCAGAGGTAGTTTTTTTCCTTTTATACGGAGAGGGTGTTGAGTGTTGGAAATGTCTGCTAGCGACGGTGGCGGAGACGGGCAAGATAGGGTCTTTTAAGAGGCTCCTGGATATATACATGGAGCTTAGAAAAATAGTGGGCTATGGGTTACCCTAGGTAATTTTTGAAGTAAGTACATGTTCGGCACAACAACGTGGGTCGAGCAGCTTGTATTATGTCTCTGTGTTATTTGTGTTTTGCAATCAACGTCCTTGTGTTTCTGATGCAAGCAGGCTGTTCTTTGTACCTGTATCTTACTGTTCTTTTACACACGAGAGTGAATTCAAAGTGATATTTCAGAAATAAATATATGTAAAAAATAATGTTGATGTTAAATTCGATGCAAGAAATATATGTAAAGAAAAGATCTGCTGAAGACTCAAGGGAGTCACACATTATTTATAGGTAGTTGGCATTTCCATTCAGACCCTCCATTTGGATTGAAAACAACATGATCTGCCTGACGAGCTGAAGGAAGCGACGGGACGTGAGTTGGCAAATGTTAGGTTGCAACGTGAGGAGGGATGACTGTCTGCTGGAGTCACTATGTGATGGGAGGATGCAAATAGAGACACACTAGCAAGTGTTAGGTGGAGCAATACACGGAATGCAGATGATAGAATCTTGTATGGAAAGAAGGTGAAGAGTAGGTAAGTCGGAGAGGAGGGTGAGCCACTGGAAACAGTGGAACACATTGTGTTGAGCGCCTGGATGATAAGCAATTGGATTACTTAAGTGGTTTATCTTGGAAGATGGAATATAAAGAAGATGTCCCCAGTAGATTATGAGAGAAATTAGCAGCGAAATTTGGGTGCTTTTCTGATATTGCCGAATTCAGTGCTTCTGCCTTTGGGGCGCCGAATAGGTGAAATGTGATATTTCCTGTGGAATACGTGCTACTGATTTCCTAACTAGCTTCAGTCCTAATTTAAATGTAAATCAAGCGATAGGGGACGAAAGCAACTTACCCTGGATGATCAACATTATTGGAGTGACTGGTTGAGCAGTGGTCATTGCTAGTTTCTATGTTCGATTTGTAGACTTCACGATAACAGCCTTAGCCAAATCCCACGACTACTGGTTCCAATTCACTTTGTGGACTCCATGTACAATATCTCCAAGTTCTCTGTGCGTCACGCAGTACTGACCCGTGGAAGACCAAATACTGTGCAGCAGCACAACCAACCAGCGACTTTCCACAACGTCCACTGCCAAAGGAAAATATGCAACCACGACCTCGATCTCAATATTTAACATGTGAAGGTGACTTCATCGTTTGCCTGGAACAGGTACTCATTGCGATCATCTGCTCTGTCACAAGGAAAAGTGGTCACAAAAATATTGAACAAAATGATTTCTCAAAAGCTTCAGAGCCATTCTATAATCCGAATAAATCAGGTAATATTTACTACAAAGAATAAATAGAAATGTTAATCCTCTAAGCAGAAGAATTAATGTTTTCATGCAGCTGTTAGTCGTGTATATTTCCTTGAAATTTTTATCATCACTAAGTAGATTTTAAAATATCAGACATTCAAACAGATATATCAATGAACCATAGTAAAGATGGACATTAAGTTGGAATTTAGTTATAGGTCAGGAGAGATCAAAAGTTGCTAACTTCCCTGTAATTACAGGAGTAAACAAGCCACTAAGGTAACCAGAAGTCAGCTGCTGTGCTGCAGCCTAAACAGTTCATAAAGTGATAAAGCGAAAACAGTTCTTAACGCGATGTTGCAAAAACAGTTCCTCAAAGTAGTACTGCAATAGTTCAAAATGCTTCCAGTCCATTAAAGGAGAGATTTTTTAAACGATTTAAATTTTCTCTTTCACATCGTGTTGTTGCAGTTCCCAGTCGTACTATTTTTCCCACGGAGAATTTACGAAGATGAAATGTGAACTATTAAAGGCATTGTCCTTTCCTTAACAAAACTGCTCCGAATCCTTTCTGCTATCATTTGCAGGGATTAACATCGGGACAGCCAACGAATTCCTTCCGCATGAGGATCAAACGTAGTCGAACCTGTTTCATCGTCGAAATCGGTTTTCCTCGATCTTCTAACTCCAGAACTCCGATCTTCACTCTCCACTGATTTTCAACTGGCAGTATTATAAAGAAACCGCTGGCAATGAACTTTTAAACTTTAAACTTTAGGCATTAAACTTTTAAACTTTAGGCATTAAATAAAACTCCATCTTTCAACCAATCTGCGTTGTAATATTGAACAACGCAGTGGCATGAAGTCAACTTTTCAAATCCAGCCATGAACTGCCCCTCCTCACAGTGAGGGTCCTCCTTTTATACCCTGTTAAAAAAAAACTGTCACATGACCTCTACCGGCGTGAAAAGGACGTCACTCCACCATCAGAAGGCCATTACCTCAAGTCCAGTAAAGCTTGAACACCAGTCACGTGTCACGGGTACGTACAGGTGAAACATCGAGCAGATGGTGCATCTTCAGACATTCTGCTTTCTGTAGTTGTTCTGCTGCGATCCAAGAAAATCATTTGAATACCGTGCAGTTGAATCTCTTGTAATTTTTCCTGTGCAACATTCACATTGTTGCCTGAGCTTTGGCAAGACAGTCAGTCTTGTTGATCTTTAGATAATTAATGCTCAGTGCGAAAGTAAGGAAGAAAGGGAGAAGATAAAGAGTGAATGAAGAAAGGAGACAGAAAGAAAGAAAGAAAGAAAGAAAGAAAGAAAGAAAGAAAGAAAGAAAGAAAGAAAGAAAGAAAGAAAGAAAGAAAGAAAGAAAGAAAGAAAGAAAGAAAGAAAGAAAGAAAGAAAGAAAGAAAGAAAGAAAGATACTAAAAGAAAGGCCTCTTATAGAATGAATGTTATTTTTAAAAAGTATCATTGTCTGTCTGAACACGGTACCTTGGCAAAAGACAATTTTGGCATTGAAGCTCTCCAGTCCCTTTGGTTTAGTTTGTGGTACGATCCAGTATTGAACAAAGGAGACAGAAAGGTACCACATATGTTAGTAGTTCAATATTAAATGACTCAGCGTTCAATATTTACGTTTAGGAAACATGGACACTAGAGTTTTGAAGCTGAGGACTATGGAAATAAGATTGTCCTTCCACAGCTGATGAGTCAGAAGTTAGAGCAGTTTAGACTACAAATAATTATTTACTGGGATAATTGGGTAACCGATTAACGATGGCAGTATAATGAACACTTCGGGTCTATGTAAGGCGTCACAGATATTGGACTCAGACGTTTTTAGAGAACCTGATTTGGATAATTGCTGCTTAACGAGGGACATCAATCGTTCCTTCTGATTAGTCCTTAGTCGTTCTTTCTGATATTTTTCTGGACCATTTCGCTTTTCGGAATGCAGTCTTTTTTCTGTTTTAGCTTGTTAAAATTGTTTTGATAGCCCTGGAGGTTTCGTTTCACTTATATTAGTTAAGCGGACATCTGGTTAGAGAGAATTGTAGAGAAATAGTTTTGACAATATTACGATGCCAGTCGGATGACCCTTCAATGCTCTTGTCGCCATCTCTTTATCAGAGTTGTCTTACCTCTGCACTTGGTTTCCGATAATGCACCATGGCATGAAGCACATCATGACGGGAAGGCAATGTCAAAGGCAAGTTTAATGTCACATAAACCATTATATTTGTGCACAGGTGCAATGTAAATCTTACAAAGTTGCAGCTCCAAACGCTCTGATTATCTGATAGCAGAACTGTTTGTATTGACTTTGCTGCAAGAGGAAACTAACCGTAAGAAACGAAGTTAATTGTTTGCAGCCTAACAGCCAGTTCAGCTTCAAAAGTTTTACCGTCTTTAGCCTTCTTTGCCGTGGACAAACGAAATTATTTTAACACTGAGCAGTGATATCTCCTTCATTGTAAGTTTCGCTGACAAATTTTCACTCAATTGCATAAGTCTGGGAGGACAGTGAGCCACATTAATACTCAGCAAATACTTGCTGGTTCTCTATTTTAAGTGTCTCAATTCAGTTAGATTCATTATCCAGCTGATTTGGGGAAAATAAGCGAAAAATGATAGATGCGGTTGTTGTTTTTTTTCCTGGAATATACTGCAGATGTACGTATGCCTTTCCACGACAGTCATGAAATTACACAACACAAAAAAATTGGCCTTTCAGTCCAAGTCATTCATGCAAACTAAGTTGTGTACAGACCTAATAACATTGGTTTTCATTTCCCCATATCCCATTAAATCTTTCTTAATCACATCTCTGTCCAAATTCTACTTCAATGTCACGAATTCGCGCACCTCTACTGTTTTCTATATTAGCGGATTCTACATGCGGACCACCCTCTTACTTAAAAAACATAAATAGTTTATTTTTATAATTTTTTTTAACCCTCTCCCCTCTCAGCATAAACCAATGCATTCTACTTCTGGACCCACGCCAACTGATCCGACTGCTGCTCTTCAATTTATTAATATTTCATGTGATTCAGTCTATATAATATCAATACAAATATGACTAATCTCCAAGCAAAAAAAATGGTCTGCTTTACGTAGTTTTTCGTTATATCTCGAAGTTTTCAGGATACCCTATATATGTTTTCACCCAGTTTTTCAGCTGAATAATATCATTGGTGATGGCAGGAAAACAAAATTGTATTTAGTACTCGAATGTGTAAACAAAGACTTATGAATATCCCATACAGCTGTAATATGTTATCTCAGCTCCCATATTAAATCTGCTGTACGTTATAGGCAAATATGTTTAATACTGTATCTGCTACCGTGTCTATCTCCATTATCCCTTCGAAGAAAAAATGACGTTATATTAACATTTTAACATATTAACATTAACATTGATCCAGGTAAACCGTATTGATGATGATAACGTCGACTCAGGCCTGAGAGGCCAGCGTCGGGCAATTTCATGCCTTACAAGGAGCGGAACGAAAGACTGTGTGGCCCGCCACTGCTCACATAGATATTTCGCAGATATTTCATATTTCATTCAATTGGGGAATTGAATACAAGAGCAAGGATGTTCTTTTGCATTTGTACAGGGCCCTGGTGAGACCACACCTGGAATATTGTGTACAGTTTTGGTCTCCAGGTTTAAGGAAGGACATTCTGGCAATTGAGGAAGTGCAGCGTAGATTCACTAGGTTGATTCCTGGGATGGCAGGGCTGTCTTACGCAGAGAGATTGGAGAGATTGGGCTTGTACACGGTGGAATTGAGGAGATTGAGAGGGGATCTGATTGAAACGTTTAAGATAATTAAAGGATTTGATAGGATTGAGGCAGGTAATATGTTCCAGATGTTGGGAGAGTCCAGTACCAGAGGGCATGGATTGAGAATAAGAGGTCAGTTATTTAAAACAGAGTTGAGGAAGAGCTTCTTCTCCCAGAGAGTTGTGCAGGTGTGGAATGCACTACCTCGGAAGACGGTGGAGGCCAATTCTCTGGATGCTTTCAAGAAGGAGCTGAATAGATATCTGATGGATAGGGGAATCAAGGGATATGGGGGCAAGGCAGGGACTGGGTATTGATAGTGAATGATCAGCCATGATCTCAGAATGGCGGTGCAGACTCGAGGGGCCGAATGGTCTACTTCTGCACCTATTGTCTATTGTCTATTGTCTATGAATATGAGTGCTTTCTAACAACAGAGTTTGTATATTTTACATGGGAAAATCAAACCCGGATACAAAACTATAGGTCTTTATTTCTTGAGAACTAAATAGCCACACGTAAAATCTACTCTAAATCGGGTCGTATACTTTGGGCATCTTGAACCCGCTAACACCTCCTGGCCTGCACATGCAAGCAACTCTCAGCGTCTACCTGCTCGTTGCATATTCATCACCTTCAGACAATTTAACCGCAGTTATCGTCCACAGTCCTAGTTTACTCAGTAAAGAGGCCTCAACCAGTTGTTCGTAGCTTCGCCTCTCCCTGCCTGAAGTTTATATTATTGCGTGTTAGATTTCGTTTACTTACGCCGTTGTTTTACGGGCCCACCCTCGCCCCACATGGCTTACTAATTTGGTGCCTATTATCAATGTTACTGTTTACTGCGAACGTGTTGCTAGTGCTTTGCTTTTGCGGAAAGTTTCCTCTCCATTAACCGAAAAAAATCCCTCCTTTCAATGGAATTTCTAATCAAAATGGTTGTCAGCTGCTTTGCTTAAAATATTAAGCACAGATAACATTTAAAGTATTCGTTTAACATATTGATTATTCAGATGTGTATTTTGTTTCAATTATGTGTGGAAAATTTAGGGTGAAACACAGTAAAAGAGTGGACAAAGACTAAAAGAGACTTCTCTCCCTCTGACAAGATTGAACTCAATGGAATTTGTAACTCTATGCAAGGGAATCAATGTGGCATTCACCTATGCCCATTGTTTTCTTTGAAGTACTTTAGTACAAACCATTACTGCAATAGTTAAAGCTTTAAAAAAAACTTGCTGTATTTTCATGTTTCTTCGCCTCATTCCACACGGATCTGTTGCTTCCTTACATAGAATTTCATTCTGTGGATGTGTGTGTGCGTTTGTGTCTGCAGCGCCAATTTCTGTTTTGGAAAGTACTCAGGTGAAAGCAATAATCGATGTATGGCGCGCTGATCAGAATACTTAACTGCCTCAGTTAAAACAATAAACAACGATGCTAATTCAATGCTATTTAAAGGACTCGCCATTGCGTAAGACGTTGGTTTCGTTCTATTTTTCACGAAGCATTTTGGTACTCAATGATATTTTAGTTACCAAAAGAAACTCTACTGCTTTGTTCAGTTTAATCAGTTTATTACTGTTGGACATACACATTGTTCGGTGTACACATAAAATGTCTGCTATTTCCCTTCAAATACACAGACTTGTTTTATATGTATCTCTGCCTAACACGGTCAAATACACGCGCCTGTTTTTAATGCCCCAGGACGCACAGTCTATTACTGTGTCCCTCACGGTCGCTCCTTTTCAATTAAAAGTACTTTATTAGTTAGACTTTTCAAATACGCACACTTGATGTTTGCTGTTCGACTAAGCATCTCAATACAGACCTTCGCTTATGTCTCTGTATTCAGTGACTCCTCATCTGCTTCTTATGTAAGCTCATGTCCCTTGCCATTGACCCTATGCGTGTATGTGTGTGTGTGTGTATGTGTGTGTGTGTGTGTGTGTGTGTGTGTGTGTGTGTTTGTGTTTGTGTATGTGTGTGTGTAAGAGAGAGAGAGAGAGAGAGAGAGAGAGAGAGAGAGAGAGAGAACGGAGAAATTTCTGATTTTTATGTTTCGTTCTAAATTTGTTTCTGCTTTACATCACTTTGTGAACAACTTAATAAATATGATTAATTAATAAACTTATGTAATAATGACTGTTATCTAACAGCGTTACTTCATTATTTGAGTTATATCTTACAGATCTCAGGAGTTTGCGCGAGAATAGGCGACTGCCTCGGCCTTTAAAGGACGTTTTGCTTTACGGGAACTCAAATTGGACGAGTTTGTTTATTGTTAATTGACACAGCATTGGCTACTTAACGTAATAACATCAAGTAGTTTAAAAAAAACAGTCTAATCAATTGCTGTGGCCATCTTGGAGCTGCCTTGCTTTCAAACGTGTGCGTGTGGGTGTGGGTGTGGGTGTTTGTGTGTGTGTGTGTGTGTGTGTGTGTGTGTGTGTGTGTGTGTGTGTGTGTGTGTGTGTGTGTGTTTGTGTGTGTGTGCGTGCGTGTTGATGTGTACGCGTATGAGTGTATTACTGGTTTTCTTTCTGATATCCGATTTCTACGTTGATTTTTTCCCTGTCTATTGAACACCATCTCGCCGCACGTGTAGCTTTTCTTATTTCCATGTCTACAATGTATCGTTGTATCATTTGGTATGTACTACTTCTTTCTCCACATTGTCAACAAAAAGAAATATTTAGATTTGTGTATGTCCTCGGCCAAATTATTTCTGCTTCTACTTTCTCTATCTGTATATGACTGTGTGCTTTATCGTTGCTTACTTTCTTATTGCACATCACTCCTCCAGATCTTTCTCATTCTCTGTCCCATTTCTGGATTTATTTTCCTTTCTTCGTCTTTACTAACTATCCTTTATCTCACGCACCATTTTTCCTCTTGTGTCTGAAGCACCAATTTCTGTTTTGGAAAGCACTCGGGTGAAAGCAATAATCGATGTATGGCGCGATTATTTTCCTCTCTCAATAAATCCGCCGGTGTTGATGGCCTTTATCTAGGTAATTCAAGGAGATCTCAACGGAATCGATGTATCTCCCAGTTATACCCTTCCAGCTCATCAGTCTGAAAGGCATCTCGCCTGTTTACAAGGAAAAGGGAAGGAAAATGAACTTAAAATAGGCTCGTATCTGTGTGAGGATAATGCTATAAACTAAAACGAGAAAGTGTGCATGAAGAATATGAGGGAATTAAAAGTAGTTATGTGAAAGAACAAAATCATATTTGAAAAAGAAAATCGTTCTGTCAAAGCTGTAGGAAAATTTTGAGCCTGTAATTGTCTGGAGTGCAGAAAGTAGACAGTGGATTCAAAAACACTGCATTTTTCTGCATTCGGTTAACTTACATCCTCAGGAGCACATTTGCCAACTTGACTTCCCGGGCACCAGGAAGATAAGGCCGTAAAGCAAGAAAATGCACAAATTGGAATGAGGAGCCAGGTACAACTGATAGATGAAATTTGTGGAACTGGGTTAATCTGTCGAGGGAAATCGACAGACGTCGATCAGCTTTCGATGATTGCTTTTTCGCAGTGTGCAATTCCTATTTCCTTCTTCATCTCTGTAACAGCGAGACTGCAATTGCAAGTTTAAGCTCCCACTTCATTACCACCTGAAAAATCCACTTACTAGAACTTCGCGTTCCTTTCTTACCAGTGTCCTAACGCAACTGGTAAATATGTTGGTATATATGCCGACCTTTTTCTAACATGAATAAATTCTGCGGTTAGTTGTTTTCCTTTCTTGTGAGAATATCTCCACCATGTCCAGTACAAAAGCCCCTTTTGGTACTGCTAATGCATCTAACGTGTTGCAGGTGGGCAGCAGAGTCGGATAGCATGCAATGCCTGTGCATCACAGTTGTGAAGAGCTAATGTCAATCCTGCTCTCTTGAGGTAACTGTGTGAGCGTTGCATGTTTTGCCTGAAAGCTCGTCTGTTTCCTCCCACATCACGGACGATGAAGGTTGATAGGCTAAACGGCCATGGTAAGCTGATGCTCGTCTGTACGCCACTGGTAGAATCAGGGAGCAGATTATGGAAACGTTTTGGAAATAAAGTAGGTCACTAATTTAAATGGATGTTATATGTTCGCTTGGATCTAGTGGGCCGAAAGAACCTATTCGGTTGTTCTGCAACGCTATGACACATTTCAGAAACATTAAGCAGGAACGAGCATGGCGCCATCACAAAGCAGCATGAACCCAAGTGTGAGCAGTGAACATGATGAATTTATGGAAGGAGCTGCCAGATTATGTGCAACAGGTTGAAACAATAACAACAATCTAGCGTCATTTCGACCTGTAAATATATAAGAAAGCTTTAGAAGGTTGTAGGCCAAACACAGGCAAATGAGACTACCTCAGATGTTACTGCCGGCATAGACAGTGTAGAGCTAATGGATGGTTTCCATGCTTCCTACCGCGGTTAATGTAGGATTGAGCGTGTGACATTGTAGAGAACCAGATTATTTTGCATCAAATATCACACATGAATAATTTTAAACTGTTTATTTCAGTAACTTATTCATCATTTTCAGTGGATATTTCATTCCCAGCTTTATTTCTTCTCTGATCTTACTCTGTGTCCCAGCGTAAGTAAATGGGTTCACGCAGGAACACAAGAACTGAAGCATGTAGCCGCTTTCTTCCAGAGGAATTAAAGAATTACTGAAATTGGAGCCTGAAAAGTAAGTGATTCCAGTGACTCTAACGTAGAGAAACGTTACCAATGCCAACAACCACAAGAGGATGAAGATACCCGAGATACTTAATAGCAGGACGATAGACTTCCTGCGACTGTCCGTCTCCGAGTCATTCTGTCTTTCACTGTTCCCTGCGCCCTGTAGTTTTCTGCGGATTCTGATAGCCCTTAGAATGTGCTTGACAGTTATGAAGTTGAAGAGCAAAATTTAAACGAACGGCAGACAAGGGATTAAAATGCTATCGATCCAGTCAAATGCATTCCATCCAGGCGTAGTATAATATTCCGACTTAATTATACAGGGCGTGGGCTCAGTTTTACTCGGGGCCTCAAATATAAAACACATAAATATATTTTTGAAGCAGCTGACAGCACTAACTATTCCTATCACAACAACAGCCGTTCGCTCCGTGCAATATTTCGTTTTCAAATTCTGGCAGCAAATCGCAACAAAGCGATCAAAGGTGAACATCACCGTCACCCAGACGGAGCAGTCCCTTACACTGTAACTGAGCACAAAGTTGACGATGCAGGCTGGAATGAAGGTCAAAAAATTCAACGGGAAATTCATGGGAACAAGCCTGTTAAATATCACGCCAGTGATAATGACCAAGAGATCTGTGACCGCCATCGACAGTAGGTAGACAGTGATACATCTGGAGAGACCACAACGTCTGCGGAGCATTACCACGATCACGGCCAAGTTAGCTGATTTAGGAAGACAAAAGAAGGGCGTGTTAGTGGTTCTGAGGTGTATGTGTTCATGTGTGTAAATCTAATTACTAAGACTTTCCTGAACATTTGGGGAAGGTGCTAAGGTAAATTTGTCACATGAGCAAATGGACAGTACCTGGTGTCCAGTTACAGGGTTTAACAATTCCTCATGATTAGTCATGCAATTATTTTATTATGCTAACCTGTACTGAAATACAACAAATATATCACAAATATAGACGAATTCATTGCAGAATGCTTTGCGGAAAAACAAGGCGGAACCCTTAAAATACAGCACTGTATGCTGTAGAAACAATGGTATGTCAAAATTCAGCCTCTGATAATGTCGAGGCTATGTGCAAATCTCATGTCCATGGTAACTCCAGGTTGGACCAGGACAAACTATTGGAGATGTTCACGTTTATTAAACTGAAGCTCCAGCCACTCAAACTTAATGTCATTAATGCAGATGTCTGCATGTGCTGCGCGTTCCTTCCTGATATTAATAACTATTGTTTTTTACTTTGCTGAAATTGAAGGAAAGGCTATTGTCATGACACAATGTTGCTAGCTCTATATCATCTTTCTGCAATGCGACTAATCTTTATTTGAGCTATGGCGACCTAATATGAAAAATTGTAAATTGAATTAGAGCTGAATCTTGCTCCGCGGTCATTAGTGCACAATAGTGAGAGATTCGATGATGCAGTCCTGTGGAGCATTTGTAGCAGATGTCATCTTTCCCCCGTAGCCTTGGTTGATTGGAAAATCATAATGAAGAGAAAAGGAGCAAATGCTGGAACAATCCAAGCAACACACACAAAATGCTGGCGGAACTCAGCTGGCCAGGCAATATCTATGCGAAAAAGTACAAACGACATTTCGGGCCGAGACACCTCGGCTGGATTGAAGAAAAAAAAACAAGGAGTGGATTTAAAGGATGGGGGAGGGGAGAAAGTTACAACGTGATTGGTGAAAACGTGACGGGTTGTGAAGTAAACAGCTAGACATTTGATAGTTGAAAGTGATAAAAGGGTGGATAATGGAGAGGCCGATAAGAGAAAACAGAAGCTCATGGAAGAAAGAAAAGCGGCAGGAGATCATAAGGGAGGTGATAGGCAGGCAAGCAGTTAGGAGGAACTCCGACACTGTCGCGATGAGGCCACACTCAGATTGGAGCAACAACACATAATTTTCCGTCTGGGTAGCCTCCAACCTGATGGCATGAATATCGATTTCTCGAACTTCGGGTAATGCCCCCCGCCACTTCACCATTCCTCAACCCACTTTTCCCCTCTCACCTTGTTTGCCCATCTCCACTTCTGGTACTCTTCCCCTTGTTTCTTTTTTTCTCTGGCCTTCTGTTCTCCTATATCGGACTCTCCCTTCTCTAGCACAGTATCTCTTCCATCAACCAACTTCCCAGTTATTTACTTCATCCTTCCAATACTTGGTTCCACCTATCACCTTTTGTTTCTCTCGCCTGTCTTCCACCTTTTAAGTCTACTCGTCATGTTTTATTTTATTTCTCCAGTCCTACCGAAGGCTCTCGGACTGAAATGTCGATTGTACATTTTGACATAGATGATGCCTGGCCTGCTGAGATCCTGCAGCATTTTGTGTGTGAGGATTGTAAAGTGGTCGGCAGTCCCTCCGCAATTAGAGGCCTTGCTTCATTTAACAAATTCATACGTCACTGAGTCCATTATTATGGATAAACATTTGGACTACGCAGACGTACTTGGTAAAATAATTTGGAATTAGAATGGTCCCGTTAAGGAGGGCATCTTGCAGAAAAGAAAATATTTGAAATTCTTTGAGGAAGCAACAAGAAGTTTAGAGAAAGGAGAGTTACCTTTGGCAACTTTCCACATGTGAGACAATAATATCAAAAACAGGGTATTATTACAGATAGAATTTGAGCTGAATGGCTACGGGTGGCTGGAAAAATTCAACAGAGTCCATCTACGAGACAGCAACGTTTCGCTATTTCTCTGAATGACCTGGATTGACGAACTGATGACGTTGACCAGGTGTAGAACGAAAACCAAGTTACGTTCCCAGGCATAGGACCATAAGACATCGCATCAGAATTAGGTTATTTAGCCCTTCGATTCTTCCCCTCCATTCCATCTTGGCTGATGCAGAATCCCACTCAACCCCGTACACTTTCCTTTTCTACATCCTGTGATGCAGTGACTGCTCAATTTCCGTGTTAAATATACCCACGGGCTTTGTTCCACCGCTGTCTAAGGCAGACTCTCTGTCTAAAAAAAAAACTATTTAACTTTCTTCTAAAGGGCCGCCTCTCAAATCTGAGAGTTCACCCTCTAGTTCAGGATACCCCCACCATAGGAAACATCCTCTGCATATCCACCCTCTCTAGTCCTTTCAACATTCTGTGGGTTTCAATAAGTTCCTGCCCCCCACATTCTTCTAAATTGCAGTGAGTGCCTGCCCAAAACTGCCAAACGTTCTACGCATATTATCACCTCCATTCTCAAGATCATCCTTTTGCACCTCCTGTGGATACTCAATGATGCGCATTCTTTCTGAGATCTAGGGGCTAAATTCGTTGCAATACGCCAAGTGCGTCTTGGCTAGTGAAAGTCCCAGCATTTTCTCCTTGCTCTTATATTCTATTCCCCTCGAAATAAATGCCAACATTGTATTTGCATTATTTTTACCACAGACTCAATCTGTAAATTAACTTTCTAGGAGTTTTGTACGAGAACGACTAAGTTCTTCTGCATCTCTGGTGTTTGAACCATCTCCATATTTATATAATAGTGCGCACTATTGTTCCATTTATCAGAATTCATTATCGTATATTTCGCAACACGTCATTCCATCTGCCTCTTTTTTGTCCATTCTTCTAATGTGCCGCAGCAATCGCATTGCTTCCACATTACTACCCACTGCTTCACTTCTCTTCGTCTCATCCCCGATGAGACTTTGCCTCAAGACCTATCAAATCTATTATGTAAACCAGTGACAAACACTGTGAAAAGCAACGGTCCCAAGACTGTTCCCTGAGGAACAACGCTAGTCACCAGCATTCAATCAGAAAAGGTCATTTTCCTGCCTGTCAGCCATTCTACTATTCATGCTAGTATATTTCCTGTAACGGCATAGTGTTTTATCCTGTTAAGCAGCCTTATGTGTTGCACCTTATCAAGTGTCTTCTGAAACTCCAAGAAAATTACATCCACTGTTTCTACTTTCTTCTCATTGCTTGTTATCTCCTCTAAGAACTCCTCTAAGAACTGATCTATAATTTCCTTCCTCCTTCCTTAGAAGTGGAGTGACGTTTTCACTCTGCTAGTCCTCCGGCACCACGGCAGAATCTAGTTATTATTGGAAGATCAAGACCAATGTATCCGCATTCTCTTTGGCATCCTCCCTCAGGACTCTGGAATGTACTGCATCTTGTCGCGATGATTTATCCATCCTAAGATCTTTGAGTTTGCCTAAGGACTTCTTACATTCGCAGAGCAATGATACTAATTCCTGCTCCCTGTCACTAACCGATATCTGGCACACTGTTAGTGCCTTCTGCAGTTAATTGAAGACAGGTACAAAGTACCCATTGCGTTCATCTACCATTCTTATGTCCCCATTACTACCTCATTAACATCATTTTCGAGTGTTCCAATATCCACCCTTTTACTTTGTATATAGCAGAAAAATACTTTGGGTATCCTGTTTTACATTGTTAGCTAGTGTACCCATCCCTTCCTAGAGCTATTTTCGTTGCATTTTTGTCGGATTTTGAAAGCTTCCCTATCATCTAACTTCCCACTCATTTACGCTACCTTACTGTTGCCCTTTCGTTGGCTTGTATGCAGCAATTAAATCCATTTATCAATCACGGTTACCTACTGTTGCCATCTGAGAAATTCTTCTGTATCCTGAGCATTGTGAACTACGTATTCCCAGAAATTTCTGCCATCTCTGGTCTACCGTCATCACCGGCAGTATCCTTCTCCAATTCACACCTTGGCAAGCTCTCTCTCTCCCTCTCTCTCTCTCAGGCCTCTGTAACTGTTTTGTATTGTGATAGTAATGCATATGCGTTACGCTTCTCCTTCTCAAATTGCAGAATTAACTCAATACTATTATGATTACTGTTTCCTAAGTTTTCCTTTATGTTAAGCTACATAATAAGTTCCGAGATAGTACACAACCTCAGTCTAAGATAGCCTTTCCCTGGGTACGCTCAATGTGCCGTAGAGGCAAGGAGCGTACAGAACAACTTGGACAGGTTGGAAAAATGGGATAATAGTGGCAGGCGGAATACATCGGGAGAAGGAGTAGCATAATGCAATTTGCTAGCAAGAATATATGTGTCGACTATTTTATTGATGAGGAAAATTTTAATAAATACGATGCTTTTGCGAGTGTTAGTGCAGAATTCCTTGAAAGTTAACTTACAGGTTGAGTAGGTTAAAAAGCAACTAAATGCAATGTTGACATTCATTTCGTGACGACTGGAATTTAAAAGGAAGGATGTACTGGTGAGTTTTCTTAAAACATTGGGCGGATCGCAGTTGTAATGTTGTGAGCAATCAGTAGTATCAAATCTAAGGAAGGACGCGTTGAGGTAGTCCAGGGAATTTGAGAAGCATGATCCCGAGAATTCAGATCTTTATCCAGCGAAAGTGTTTTGTGTATTTGGGCATAACATTGCGTTTGATAAACTTCATCAGGATCAGGATGTATTTCTTTGAAATGTAACAGATGCTAAAAGGGCATAGATAAACCGGACAAGGAGAGAAAATTTCCCATTATTAGGAGATTCTGGCATCCGACAGCTCAACCTTAGAATACATGGATGTCGCATTAAAACTGATGAGCAAGATTTTAGTTCAGCCAGGCTGAGTTGAATCGGTGTAAATCATAGCCAGATTGAGCACCCGACCACGACATTGGATGCATTCAAGGCAGAGCTGATAGGTTCTTGAATGTAACAGGATTAAGTGTGTTGAACGAAGACAAAAGATTAAGTTTGAAAACCATTAAGCTTGACTTCAAAAGAGATGTTATTTCTTTGAATTATATAGACAAACATGTTATGATTAATAACTTTGGCGGCGATACAAAATTAGAGGAATGTTGTTAGTGAAGCAGGTTACAATTAGTTACAAATACATTTTGTTCAGTTGTGGAGAATGAAGAATGACAGATCGATTTCAATCTACATCCATTAGAAGTGATACATTTCGGATAGTCAAACTCAGTAAGACTTACAGAGTGACCTGCAGGGCCACGAGTTATGTGGAGCAGTCGGAACTGAAAGTAGCAGTACATATTTCATGGGAAGAGTTATTCCCTGGAGTACAAGAGAATGAGGGATGACATCATACACTTCCATACAATATTGAGGAAGTGTAAAAAGCATGGGACTGGGAAGCATGTGGAATGAGCTGACAGAAGAAATGGTCAAGTTGGGTCCAATTGTAAAAGGAATTTCATTACTTCAATGGAGGACAAGAACTTTGAATGACAGCAATTGGGAAAAAAGCAGGGAGCATGCTTTTGTTCGCAAAGCCAGTTGGGCCGAAGGAACTATTTACACGCTGTGATAATCTGCGGCTCTATGATCCAATGGCCGAGCAGACACAATGGATTAAATGCCCTAAATTTCGCTTCTATGTCTTGTGATCTCATGCAATTCTTTGCTCGGGTACTGCAAACGGAGCCCAGTTTTCCACGCAAAATATCTACCCTCATTGATTGTTTACTCTCCCGCTCCCGTGGTTTAACAGCCATCTGGAAGACCTCTCTCACTCTCGTCATTTTCTCTTCTCCTCTTTACCTGAAGAAGCTGCAATAGGTTGAGAACAGGTATCCCGAAGCTCAGTGACAGATCCAGCTTCACTACCATCTCAGTAAGCTTTTTCCGAATTCTAACCAACCTTAAGCTGAAAGTGATATTTCTCACAAAGATTCTGAACTTTCCTATACCTCTGCTGCAGCTAAACAATAATAAGAATTGGCCATCCCATTTATATAGTACCTCGATCGGGATTTCGGCCTTCTCCGGGAATAGAAACGAAATTCAGCCACTTTATTTTCATGACTAAAATTTTCTATCCCCAAAACAATCCTGATAGATCTCCTCTACACTCACCTGCAATACAGTCCAGTGCTGCCTGTAGTTTAGCTATCGTAACCATACATACAAAATATCCAGATCAATCAACCATCCTGTATTTAATGAGCTCTTGTCAGTAGGTTACTCTACCTCAAAGTGCTTGTAATTTTTGTTTGTTCTAAGCACTCTTCCTGCGTTTAAACTCCTCAATATATACTTGTCGCCAATGTTTGTTTGAAAACGTTCATACACCTGAGATCAGAATAGAAATGAATGCTTCTTGGGTATTAACTATCAGAATGAAACTAAATTATATAGTACATATCAAAACTATTGAATGATGATTGTTATAAAAAAAACACGAGCAGTACCTGCGATAAAATGCACCTTAATGAAATAATACTTTAAATATATAAAATAGCTTAAAATGGTATAGTCAACTGGAGATTAGATATTTGAAGTGTACTAATGAGAATACAGGGAAGGTGCAAAAAAACTTCACGTGACAATAAGTAGCAATTCAGGAAAATGCAGCAGTGATATAGCATTGCTATTATTTTACAGATAGATAATCAAAAGCATTAATTTACCAAGAAGTCCTATAGCCGCAATGATAGCGTAGTAAATTACCAACCCCACGGTTCTTGGAGGTGCATGCATTGCTGTAGAATATTCAATACACTGCAATCATTATATGTCACCATATCTTTATACCAGATATCAGACACCGGAGACATTGTTCCGAAGACGTCATTATTTAGTTATGCTAATTAAATTAGTTAGAACAAAAAGCTAAAATTAGACGGTGTTAATAGGGGTTTCAAAACAATACTGTTTCCATTTCTTTATGTAAAAGCAATGTAAGACTTAACGTGTGTTCTTGATTGTTTAAAATTTCCTCAGCTCATTCAAACTTTCCTGCAGGAGGAATACATTTCTGTCATAAAAATGACCAGACTCATTTGATGAATTTCGTGACATGATCTTTTATTAAACAAAGCAGGCAAAAGTGATAACTATTGTACTGGCTCAGTATTAGATGAGAGAAGGCAGAAGATGAGTCAGTGCTGTGGGTGTAAGTGTGTACCTTTGATGATGGTAGGCAGGGCACCAGGTGGACACGAAATATCTTTACACATAATTAGGGACAGCTGTGGAGGCAGTTTAAGGATATAATTTATTTTATTGGAATACAGAACCGTCAAATAAAGGAGTATTTGTTTGAATAATAAAGATTGATGATAACTGACAAGGAGGGGTTGTTGTGAAACCAACGAAGGCTTATTCGACTGTATGAACTGCAGAAATTCAGTAGATAATTAGTGAAAGTTTATTGTCACGTGAACAAGTACATGTACGGGCAAACGCGATAAAAGACAAATCTTAGGCTATTTTGCAGTTCCTGATACTCCAATACTATAATGGCAGAATGATTTACTTTTATTCGCCATGAAACCAATGAGAGCTTTTGGAAGTACTTTTGTATGTACTGAAGCGTGGAACAAACGATATACTTTGACACATTGAACTATCTGCAATTTCCTCGATGTGATCAAAATAAATCGTTTGAATATTAAGCAGTGCAGCCTCCTTCATTGCAATTTAATTTAGCCTTAAATCCTTCACTTTGTTTCATGCGTTCTGGCATGATGGTAAGCCACATTGACAGCCCTCAAACTGTCGGTAGTTTTCTAATTGATATATCGCAATGCATCAAATAGTTTCTTAATTTCTGGACACTCAGCCATGCTCTGTCAATATCGGTATTACTCCATATCCTGATTTAGATGTGGATATCTCCATATTCTGCTTGAAATTTTTCAATAATAAATAACGTGGAAGAGAAATTGTTGCGAGTTCCGTTCGATATTTACTATCAGAATGGGGTTAGATGATCTAATAGGAAACGTAAAAAAATAGAGTCTATAAAGAAGAAAGTTTGCAATTAAATAGGATAAAATACATGACAAAAATAATATTTAAAATTGATAACATATTTAAACAAAGTTATACATTCAATGGGAAAACTTAGTAGTGAATATTAATAAGCTGGGGAAATGACCAAAGGGAAAAGGTTTACAATTGACATAAAGATACAATATCAGTTAAATTTATCAGTTATACATTTCACAATATATTGCAGCATGATAATCAACACCAATTTTTTACCAGATCAGAAATCAAAAAACACTAAATAACCAGTCTCAAGATGTTTGCTGGTGCATGCGTTGCTATCCAAAGCTTTACGTATTAAAAGAAGCAGAGTTATCGAGCATTCGTCTCAATACTTCCATTCTAGCTAAATTGTAACGAAGCTAACATTTGTCATTATTTTTCCAAAATCGCTTTAATCCTTTTCTTCCCTGTGCATTTCCAACTGCCTTATGAATATCGTGAATTTACCCGTTTCGACCACACACATTTCACATATAGACCAATTTCTACGTGAGACAAAGCATCTCGCTTCGTCACTTTTAAATATTTCCTGTCTTTCTTTAAAACTATGTACTCCAGGTTTCATCTTCGATGCCCTCGAATTCTGACTTTTGCTATTCACCAAATGTCTCTTCATTGTGTGTTTGCAAATCTCTGCAAGGTCACCTTTCAGCTACATTTGCTCTAAAAGAAAGACGTGTTAATCTACCAAGGCTCTCCTTATATTTAAATCCTTCCAGTCTTAACAGCATCCTCATCGAGCAGTTTTGCTGCATTTTGAGCTTAATGACATCATTCCTGTGGACTATCAAGCTGAAAAGTGTGCATTACCTGCAAGCTCTGATCGGAGCTTTACCAATTTAGCTGTAACACAACCTCGCAACTCCTGTACTCAGCATCCTTACAGATGAAGACAAGGCAAGAGTAGCGAATGGTTACTATTCTTCCAGCGTTGTTACATTTCTGCAACTACATGACTGTGCACTTGTGTCTCTTTGAAGCTACCATTTCAGTTTGGGGGAAAATTCTGAATAAAGCGTTAAGATATCTGTGTTGTTAGCTCAATGATCCTTCCGTGAATTAGCAATATGTCTCGTGCTGCTCTCAGTGCATAATAGAGCTGTGTATACAAGATGAAAATGGTGAAGGTTATAAATTATTGGGCGACCTTGTGGGCTGCCAGGTATCTGACAATTAAAAAGATCTATCGCTATTCGTTCACTAACATATAAAGCATAAAACATATAAACATATAAATTATAAAATTATACATTAATTACTTCCTGGATCTAAGTATTTAATGATCCTATATATCATATATAAGAGTTCTCCATTCGGACTGAGTGATCAGCATTCTTGCAGTAATTTATCGAAGTTTCAGTGATGTTTAACAACCTATCACTGCGTCGTGGCAAGAGACTATCTCTGATATTTTCCATGCGAATTGATACGACACACAGCTTTGTTTTTTTTTTGTAAATTTGGTTGATTTAATTGAATGTTTGTGTACATTTAATAAAAAGGCTATATCTATTCTACTTTGTAGGCCGAGGCGATCGCCCTGTTACAGATGCAATACACCATCAGAGAATTGTAAAATTATTTTCAATCTGCACAGATATCAGCAGGATGAGATTATTCATTACTTAAAGCCTGCTCTGATATTCAAAATGTTTTTGTCCTTCTCTGTCCAGTAACCCATATACAGTCTTCCAGCAAGTTATTCATGAATAAAGGTATTATCTAGTTACTTCGAAGTCCGTGTCCAGTTTATTCGTGACCAACTTTAATTAAATACCCGCAGGAAGTTAATTTCCTTCACACCTACTTACCATAGCGAAGTATGCTGACTTACAATTGTTACGCAGGTCGACTCACCATTGTGCTTGTACTAAAGCCGCAATAGGCATATAAAAAAAAAGTAAAGTGTGCCGTTTAGTACTGTTAAGAATAATTGCTGCTGATTGGATAGGGTTTGCATAGAACGGAACTGGGACAATTTCACATCTTGCTGGGAAGGTGCGAGTTTTGTAGCTTTGCTGAAACAGCTTGGTTTAGCGGAATGGCTAGTTCTGCAGTTTCTCTTCAGCACTGAGCTGTGATGCTATTGGACTCCGTAGGCTTCGATGTTGCAAATGCTATCAACTATTTCTTTGAATAGATTCAGAGCACCGCCAGTGAATTCTGGAATTATTAGAAACCTGCCAAAATACAAGAAGGATTATATTATTTAGAACTTAAAACCTGATCTGATATTCAAGATGATTGTGTTCTTCTCTGTCCAGTAACCAATCTACACCGCAACTAGCAACTTGGAGTACTGTGCTCAGTTCTGGTCGCCTCACTACAGGAAGGATGTGGAAGCCATAAAAAAGGGTGCAGAGGAAACTTACAAGTATGTTGCCTTGTTTGCAGAGCATGCCTTATGTGAATAGGTTGACTGAACTTGGACTTTTCTCCTGCGAGCGACGGAGGATGAACGGTGAACTGTTAGAGATGTATAAGATTGATCGTGTGGATAGTCAGAGGCATTTTCCAGGGCTGAAATGCTTACCACAAGAGGAGACATGTTTTAAGATGCTGGGGAGTAGGTACAGAGGAGTTGTTATGGTTAGGCCTTTTTACTCAGAGAGTAGTGAGTGCGTGGTATGGGCTGCCGGCAACGATGGTGGAGGCGGATACGATAGGGTATTTTAAGACACTTTTGAATAGTTGCATGGAACTTAGAAAAATAGAAGGCTACAGATAAGCTTAGTAATTTCTGAGGTAAGGACATGTCCGGCACAACTTTGTGGGCCGAAGGGCCTGCATTGTGTTGTAGGTTTTCTATGTTTTTATGTGCAGACTGGTCCAGCTGCTAACATCCTGGAAAACGTATCGCAGCATCAAGGCCAGGACTAAAAGGTTCCAGGACAACTTTTCCCACCAGGCCATCAGACTGATTAATTCACGCTGACACAGTTGTTTTTCGAAGCTCTTTTGGCTGTTCTGTTGCATATCTTATTGTGCACACTATTTATTAAAAATATGATAATTTGCACTTTACACATTCAGGTGGAGGCGTAGGGTTAATATATTTTGTCCTCCTGTAATTTTAATGGATGTGAGAAATAAAATCAACTCAACACACCCTTTCAATAACTTGGGTTCTACAGACACTCTAATAAAGAAATTTCTGTTCAAGACAGTCCTAGCTATTTTAACTGGTGTCCAGAGACAGTAACTGCTAATTATTATTTCAGCAATATCTGAATAATCTTGGAAATATATCATTTGATTAAACACTCTTTGTTATTTATATAATTTACAATGGCTATATGTAAAAATTAATGAATACATAACTTCCCCAACAATCAGTTTTAATTCTATTTCCAGTTTATCTTCTTCTGCACATCGGTGTATGCCAGTCTTTGTTAATATACCTTTTCACGTAAGATACTGTTATTTTTTTCCACCTAATGGCTTGCAAAACAAGTGATTCTCTGGATCGTATATTTGAACATATCTGTACTTTGATGATAAATCTAAAATGATCTTTTAATATTGAAAGAATGATTCCGGAGAACGTCTCGCCAGTATTTAGTTAACTTAAATCCGCACAACAACGTTTTACAATTTGATTTTCCCGTTATAAACGTTAAACAAGAAGGTACGAGTGACAGTAGATATTGGAATGTGGAGCTACACACTGACTACTGGAGAAAATCTGTAGATCGAACTGTGGACGGAAGTGAACAGTCAAGGACGAGCAAATAATCTTTGTTTTGCACAGTGCCGTAGCAATTTTATGTATTGCACTATACTACTGCAGTAAAAAATAACTGACAGAATTGGGTGATGATAAACTTGATTCTAATATGAGTCTCTGTTGCGGAAGGAGAGTGGGAAGGGGGTAGGATGACCGAAATTATGGTTGGGGAAAGGGGAATGGACAGGGGAGGGAGCAGGAAGCACCAGCGGGTACATTCTGTGATTATCAATAACCCAATTACTGAGAAACGGAAAATCTTGCCTCGTGTCTCAAGACTGGGTGTGTCTTCAACCGAGACTGCGTCCGCCCATGACACTACTGTGGCACCTGACCCACACCCTGTCTCACGGCGCTCCACTTCGCCTTTCCCACAATCCAGTGTTGTCGCCAGATTTGCAAACTCGTTCTCTGCTACACGTCGCAAGTACAGTACTGAATAAAAGTCATAGGCACCCAGGCTGTATGCATTATTTGTGCCTCAGACCTCTACACAGTACTGAATTTTTAATGATACTCAGAAGTTGAACTGATAGCAATAGTAATTCCCGTTTCCTTCTTACCAGTGCCATAATGTTATTGTGTGATCAGGCCGACCTTGCAACGCTGCACTTTCACTTTCGTGAAGCTGCCAGCTTTCTGGAAAATTAGTAAATAGTCCCTGGCATAATTTTCATTTCATTGTAATCTCAATAGACCGACCGCTCTTCGTATTGCTATTTCCTCTAATATGTAACAAATGGGCGGAACAGCAGGGCAGCAGATCATGGAGATCCCTCACAGCCCCGGAAACCTAGGTTCGGTCTTGTGCCCCACTACAATCTATATGGAGTTTCCATGTTTTTGTGTAATCGCACTGGTTTTTCTCCCACCTGAAATAAATGTGCAGGTTGATAGGAACATTAGCCACTGTAAGTTATCCATATTCTGTAGGTGTTTGGTAGCCTATCAGTAGGGAATGATGCTGAGGCGATAGACATGTTGGAGCAAAATAAGGATATGCAAACAAGTAGTTCATTGACAGAATGGAGCTACTAGGACGAGGGTCCAGATTCTTTGTAACGTAGATGTTTCAATGAATTTCTGCTTAGTAAAGATGAAGCGTTAGGCACAGAGTGGATCTGGATTTTATGACTAGTACCTTATTCACACAATCAAAGAACACGTGAATTTACACAATCGAATCCCTCTGCGCAAACTTACTAAGTTTCCCTAACCTGCTATCAACAGTGAAAGGATACAACACCTTATTACCGGGAAAGGAATCTATGTTCCAACTAGGGGTTCTCCACGTCTCGACAGATGGTCTCGGAAGAGCCGTTTCTGCCTCGCATACGAAGTCGTTCGTTTTTATACATTGTTTTTACTTGTTCAAATGTTGCATATCAATGCCCGTGCCTTGAGGACATCTGACCGACCTGTAACACCTTTTTATTAGGTCTGGTCCAAGCAGACATCAATGTATTACCCTCCTCTGCTAGTGACAGCTGGCATTTTGCGGGTCTTCATTCAATATAGGTTGCCAAACTAGTAACCAGCTTGAATCTCACAAGGATGTCACAGACCTCACCATTCATAAACCTGCATTCTATTCCATAATATAGAACACCTTACAAATAAACTGTTATATTGAAATGGACACGAGTTCAGAAGATTACCTGAAGCATCATTATGTCTGCTTTAAAATGCCGATCCAGCCGAGCAAAACGAGTTTACTAAATGAAAGACACGGAGAAGCTTCACAAATGGCAGCTTCACAAAACAAAACATTTTAATTGGAACGTTCATCTGCAGCAAGATGCGTTAGTTCTTTCATTTATAATTTACAGGTCATACACCATGATTGCATTCATCAAACTATTTATGCGAAAAAATCTTTCTGAAGATCAAAGTGTCAAAAGTCATGAGAAACATACTTTATATTCGTCAAAAGAAAATTGTCTTATTTGTAGAAACAATTTCTATTATTGCTTCCAAAATATTGAATTTTTCAAAATATTAATTCCAAATACCCAATTTAACTGCCCACCATTGTGAAGTTTCCCTGAATGCCCATTTCCGTCTGAAATGTGAATATCTCACACCCAGAATGGGGATTCAGTTATCCCTTTCTCCTAAACACGGATCTCACATGAGTTGGGTAGATTCCGTGTCTCTTTCTAATCTCAATTCCATAGAAAAGTGACAAAGAAACAACGTTATAACGACAAGGCAAACAAATATTCACATTGGTACTTTTCTTCCTTCAAAATATTTGCATGTAACTACAAAACTTAGAATACATGCTACTTAGCAGATCGAAACATATTTTACGAAAAAAGCAAGGGAACAAGAGATTCCATTCATGAACCTCTAAATGGTATGACCACTTAGTAGAGAAGAATTCCGGAAAATTAATTTGAGTGCAGAAGAATATTTGAATTCATCATATTTTTCGTGAAACACAAGATTAGCTTCTCCTTATCAGCTGTCACTATAATCCAAACCTTTCTATTCTACATGCTCACCTCATTCAGATCCAGATGCGCATATTACTTCTATCAGTGCAGCTGTACAAAACCTGTAACCTTTATATTTGCTTTAAACTCGTATTATCTCCCATTTTACGTTCCTTTTCGTATACAGATTTCTATATTATATTGCTGGCGCCTTAAAATCGCTATTTTGTTTCTTAAATCCCTCCAGTTTGCCACGAGCTACTTTGGCTTTCGCTTTTTGCTTACTCTCCTTTTACCAGCTTTGCCATTGTCACTTAGAGAGTTAGAGAGTGCATAGAAGAGCGGTTGACAGACAGGATGCAAATTGCGGGTATATAGAGAACTGATTCTGGTTGGCTGCTGGAGATTACAGGTTTTCCTCAAATGTCGCTGTTGTGACCATTATTTTTTCTCTTATATATTAGTGAGTTGGATGATGCCATCGATGGCATTGCTGAATAAGTTCAAGACGATACGGAGGTAAGTGGAGCGTCAGGTAGTTTTGAGGACAGGACGCAGAGAGATTACAGAAGGGTCTAGACACATCAGGTGAAGAGCCAAAGAAGTAGCAGGTGGAACACACTGTGGTGAAATAGATAGTCACATAGATTGGTAGAAGAAATTAAAGTGTTGGGAGTTTCTAGATGGAGAGAAAATATTAAAACAGCTGCGGCAATATGGGAATTTGGAGTCCTTGTGCAGGATTCCCTAAAGGTTACTTTGCAGTTTCAGTCAGTGGTGAGGAAGACGAATGTGTTGGTCGTATTCAATTCAAACGTCTGGATTACGAAAGCAAGGAAGCAATTTTGAGATGTTATAAAACACAGGCGAGGCCTTAAATAGAGTACTGTGAGCTGTTTTGGACCCCCCTACCTTGGAAATGGTGTGCTAAACTAGGAGAGTGTTCAAGGGCTTTCACTAAAACTACTACAGTTTTGTATGGCTTCTCATCTGAAATGCATTTGATGGTTTTGTGCTTGTATTCATGTGAACTCAGAATAATGGGTGACTTTCGAATGATGAACAGCCCTGATAGAGTGGAAGAGGAGAGGATTTTGCCTATGGCGCGGGAATCTAGGACCAAGCGGCAGAGACTCTGAATAGAGGAACATTCTTTTTGAACAGTGTTGAGGAAGAATTTCTCTGCCAGAGAGTGGTGAATCTGTGAAAGTAGCTGCCACATGCTTTAAAAAATTCTGTCGTTATTCTACATTTGCCTTTTCTGTTCTTTCTCTCTATATTTGAACTTACTACTAACATTCGACCTGACGCACTTCTTGCTCTATTTTAGCTTTCTGTCTGCATTCTACCCAATAATTAAGTAGACAGCTAACAGCAACTGGCTTCTGAAAATTTCCCATAAGTAATCTTGCCAAGATCTTGGACGATGGCTTTCCCTTCACCGTTATTGTAGCCAGGATACTTCTCGTGTTGTCTCTATTTCCATAATACGTATATCTGGAGTAATCCCCTCCATTCAAAACAATCCAGGTTTTTAGAATTGAGGACTTCCTCTTATTCTTCATTTTGGCTATGTTACCACTAACTACGCTGCCCCAGATGCACGTCATCAATGCCATGCGACTTGGGTCTCCTGTGGACACAACGAAGATATTTATCCTCTACTCCTACCAGGGAGGCAAATTCTGTAATAAGGACCGCCTCAGTAATAATGATCAGTTAGCCACAGGAAATTGTGGAGTCATTAATAATGTTTTTTCATGATTCAATGAATTCGAGCAACGCATCAAAGGCCAGGACATTTAAACTGTCAGTTCTCTGTTATTGAATGGAGAGAGACAGAAGAAAGGAATGTATAGATCATTTCCTATGATCTCGATTGTCAGGGAGAATTTGGAGCTTACCCATAAACCTGACTTCTCGCATTTCAATTGAATCCCTGGCCGATCATAAACAGATTAACATACACCTTAAGTATCCTCACGAATATGGGCTTCACAGTCCGTAGCAGAGCACTCCACAGATTCACTACTCTCTGGCTAAAAAATTCTGTTTTAACATGCTGATTCAGCTGAGTACTGCCAGTTCACAAATTGGAGGATGCAGAGCAGCTTCACAAAATGACAGCATTCATTCCATCGACTGTATGGCAAGAACAAAATAATTGGTTTGTGTGCATCCACTGTTCCTTATTTATTGGAATGCACTGATTTATAGACTGGACTTCCTTCTACCCAACAAAACTTATGAATCAATTGCCCACTGTAAAGCTAAAGGAACTATGTGTTTCAGAGCGCAGAAATCACCATCGGCGAGGAAAACGGGTTCGGAGCATGAGAAAACATAATCCGGATGAAGTGTTAGAGATGTGAACAATTACAAGCAGTCTGTTTCTTACAATAATTTATTAATGAAATTCAGTGGATATTTCAGTCCCAGCTTTATCTCGTTTCTGATGTTACTCTGTGTCCCGGCATAAATAAATGGGTTCACATAAGCACTTAGGAGCTGGAGCACATACCCGCTTTCTTGCAGAGGAAGAACAGATTCACTGAAATTGGAGCCTGTAAAGTAAGCGATATTGCCAATGCGAATGTATAGGAAGGTTACCAGCGGTAGCAGCCACAAGAGGATAAAGATGCCCGAGATACTTAGCAGCAGAACGATAGACTTCCTGCGACTGCTCACTTCCGGGTCATTCTGACTCTCAGTGTTCCCGCCGTTCTGGAGTTTCCTGCGGATTCTAATGGCCGTCAAACTATGTTTCACGGTTAGGACATTGAATAAGCAGGTTAGAACGAATGGCAAACATGGGGTTAAAATACTATCGATCCAGTCAAGTGCTATCCAGGCCGCTGAGGTATAATATAGGGATTTAAGCATGCATTGTGTGCGCTCATTTTTATTTGGAACTTCATATACAAAAACATTAAATGCACTTTTGATGCAGCTGACGACTGTAACAGTTCCGATCACCACATTCGCTGTTCGCTCTGTGCAATACTTCGTCTTCAATGTCTGGCAGCAAATAGCCACATACCGATCCAATGTAAACATCACCGTTACCCAAACGGAGCAGTCTCTTATGATAAATGCTAACACAAAGTTTGTAATGCAAGCCGGAACGGTGGTCAAAATATTGAACGGTAAAAACATGGGAACAATCCGGTGTAATATCACGCCGGTGATGACGACTAGCAGATCGTTCACAGCCATGGACAGCAGGTAGACAGTGATGCATCTGGAGAGACCGTAGCTCCGGCGGAGCAATACCGCAATCACGGCCAGGTTAGCTGCAAAAGAAGTCAGAGGTCGTCCGTCTATGTGTTCTGACTGTAAGTGTATGTTTGTGTGTGAGAGAGTGACAGAGATAATAGTGTGAGCGTGAGTTTGGAATGAGATGAAGAACGGTGCATGTTTTTATATTTTGTCCCTGTGCGGTACAATATTTAATAATGAGGAACGTAGTGAGAACACAGCAAATGGAGAATAACTTCTAAAAGCTGCAGAGAAAGTGGGGTGCAAGTAAAAATAACAGGGGAATAATGGCGAGATAGATTGCAAAGTCAAAAATGCATCTTATTGTTCTGTGGCAGCATTTATTACATAATGTTAGAAACAGTCAGGACGTGCCATTCCGCTTTTGAAACGGATGGAAGTAGGAGGACGGTCCGCGTGGGTTTCATTATTCAGGTTGTTTCTCTGCCGCAGAACAAAATATAGTCAGAACCCATAGAGAGTAGGCTGAGCTATCAAATTGCGGCCATGTGCACAACAGTTAACACGCCGTAATGCGTACAGTTAGGGTGTGTTTTGTGGAGCATCAGTAACAATTGGTGAGGACTGACAGCGATGAATGACGCACATTGGATGGCACACATTCACGTCCTCGTTATATCTAGTCATAACCCAAATATGCTGCAGCAGAGAAATAATAACATAAGCAGTGAAACATTACAGAGAGGGTGTGTTTTCGGCTGCATCAATAAATATAGGTGAGGATTGACGGGAATGACTGATATTGTTTTCGCTTGGTGTGTACAAAGAGTAGTTGCTTGGTGTGTACAAAGAGTAGTTGCCAAACCATTGCAGCCCTCTTTGGTGAGGGCTCACTACTCTCACCCTTTACTCCGTTGATACACACACAAGGAGAATGTGTATAGTGCCATTCCTGGAATCTTTGGTTTTGCTGACACTGAATGGGAGGACATCGTATTACAAATTAGTCTTTATCCTTCCTCTACTGGGACTCGCCGTTGTTCAAAATACAACGCAACAGGTTAGAGAGGAATTGTGCCGCTCTGTGATGAGTATAGCGGGAACAAAATAATAGCCGGTGTGTTCAATTCTGTGGAGAAGCAATGTTCAGTAGTCAAACAACTTCAGCAATTCTACATATTTCTAAACACGCCTTTGACACGGTATGATGGTATATTGGAGTCAGAGCGCTCCGCAGCTTATGTTTATCCCTCCTATAGAAATGACATGCTTGGATAAGTCCATTATTAAGGGCAACATGTTGTAACGTTTTAAGTACCTAATAATGTAAAACAATTTCTCTATGTTTCCTCTAAGGTAACAGCACGCCAGAAAATCATATAAAATACTTTGAGGACATACCAGTCAGTTGAGGCAAAGGAAAGTCGATTATTTACTGGAACATCGTGCCACATATTAGGCAACTTATGGTCATGAGGCTGCTCAATGTGACCTCAGGATGGCACAGACAAGGCACTAGCAAGGTTAGAGGACCTGCTGACTGGCACAATTTAGAGACTATGGATAAGGAGTCCTTTGTTGTCACAGTGGTAGAAGCTCGCAGGAGCCAATGAAGGGACCGCATTTATTTATATATATATATATGTTTAAATTACTTGGATTAAAGGAATGATGGAATTAAAAAACGGAAGATGGATTCATGGAGAGAGTACTCCTTGCATACACCAGACCTTGATGAATGAGGGAACAGTGCTTTTGTTTGAGGGATCCAATTAAAGATAGCCGCGGTTTCGCAGTTATTTCAATGATTAAGTGTATTCAGGAACAAAAAGATCATATGAGCCCAGATTATTCTGACCGACAGTCAAGGAGACATCTACGAGGCGTGATTGATAAGTTAGTGGCCTAAGGCAGAAGGCGTCAATCTTAGAAAACCTAATACATTTTTTTTCAACATCTTCCCCTCCTACGTTGTCACAGTTAGTCCAGTTTTCGCTAAGCATACGGATCTTGGACCTCCAGAAAGGGTCCACAGAAAGGGTGATTAATATGTACGTAGCCCAACGTAGACAGAGATGAGTTATACATAGCTCGTTATACGTACATGAAGTTCAACACTTTGAGTGAACCTGCAGAAATTTTGGTTAATAACTCATTTCTTTCAACCTAATCCAAGAACGTATCAATCACCCCTGATAAGTTATTAACTTCAAACTTTCTGCATAATCACTTAATTCAAGTTCAAGAAGAGGAGATCACCAATAACCTGACTGGCACTATCATGTCGATGTTGCTTCCAAAAAGGCTCAAGAAGCTTCATACCTCCTTGGGAGACTGGAAAACTTTATCAGGTATCAACATACATTTTTCTTCGATGCAATAGGGTGTGCTCTATTCGTAGTCTCACTCACCCAAGAAGCATCATCTGCACATTTATTCTGCCAGTCTACCCTTCCAATTAACTTTCCCGAACTCTTCTCCAATTCTTCTGCAATTCCAATTATTCTACTATAGGACTGATACAAATGTCGATATGCTCTCGCACTCAAAATGCAGGTGAATTCTCTTATATTATGACATGGATTCTTAAGCGTTCCTTTTCCTTAATTTCCCGGATCTAATCTTGGCTATTAAACAACATCAAGTCCAGATTTACATTTCCTCCAGTAGTTACAACCATAAGCGGGTCCAAAAAGCCATCTAATAGGCAGTCCGCAAATTATTTCTCGTGATCCAGAACCAAGCTGATTTTCCCAATCTATCTGGATATTGAAAACCTCTGTGATCATTGTAATACTGTACGTGTTATATGTCTTTCCTAGTATCCCTTGAAATGTGTATCCCACACATTGTGTACTGTTCGGGGACATGTATATAACTCCCATCAGTGTATTCTTACTCTTGCAATATATAAACCAATAAGGAGTTCACATCTTCCCATCATATATCAGCTCTTATGATGGATTTAATTTCATTTATTTTTACCCAACAGAGCCATTCCTGGCTCTACACACCAGCATATCCTGCTCTTCTAGATAGCATTGACTTTTAGAGAAAATACTCTGCAGACGCTGGAGTAAATGCAACACCCATAACGCGCTAGAGGGACTCGTCAGCTCGGGCAACATCCGTGGAAACGAATAGTGAACGGTTCGGGACGAGATCCTTCGTCAGAACTGAAGAGGAGTGGGTAGGTGCCCTATAAAGAAGAGGCGATGAGGGTGGGGGTGGGAAGGAGAAGGCTGGAAGGTGCCAGGTGATAAACCAGTAAGGGATAGGCAGGAAAGGTGAAGAAGCAACGTAAGGGGAATGCACGATGGGTAGTAGAAGGAGGCATGCAAAAATGGTATGCCTTATTCCCAGGTGCTCCGTCTGCGCCGCATCTGCTCACAGGATCAGCCTATCCGTTCCAGGACTTTTCAAATGTCCTCTTTCTTTAATGGTCGTGGTTTCGCTTCTGCCATCATCGAAGATTCCCTCACCAGCATCTCCTCCATATCCCGCACTTCGGTCATCACCCCATCCTCTGTCACCACATCAGGGACAGAGTTCCCCTTGTCCTCACCTACCATCCCACCAGCTAATGGATCCAGTACATTATCCTCCATAACTTCCGCCACCTTGAGCAGGACCGCACCACTAAGCACAGCTTTGCCTCTCTACCCTTCTCCGCATTCCACACGGATTGTTCCCTCCGCAAATCCCTGGTCCACACGTCCTAAGCCACGGATCTCCCACCTGGCATTTATCCCTGGAAGAGTAAGTACTACACCTGCCCCTATACATCCTCTATTACCACCATTCTTGATCACCAACAGACCTTCCAGGTGAAGCAACACTTCACTTGTGAGTCTGTTAGGGTAATCTATTGCATCCGGTGCTCCCGGTGGGTCCTTCTCTACACCGGTGAGACCAGAAGCAGATTGAAGATCAGCTTCGTCGAGCACCTCCGCTCATGCCGTCACCACTGACAGGATGTCCTGGTTGCCACTCACTGCAACTCTGCTTCATATTCCCATTCGGATATGTCCATACATGGATTCATTTACTGTCTTGATGAGGGAAAAATCAGGTTGGCGGAGCAATACCTCATATACCGTCTGGGTAGTCTCCAGCCCCTTGGCATGGACATTGAATTCTCCAACGTCCGGTAATTCCCTCCCACTCACTTCCCCCATCCCACTTTCACTCTGCCTCCTGCTACAGCTGCCTATTACCTCCTTAATGATTCCGCCTCCTTCTACTACGCATAGTGCTTTCCCCTTACATTGCTTCACCTTTCCTGCCTATCCCCTCCCTGCCTCCCTTCACCCACACCTTGGTCGTTCCCTTTACTGGTTTTTCACCTGAAACCACCCAGCCATCTCCTTCCCACCCTCCCTCTATTTCTTTATACGCCCCGTACAATTTCCGTCTTCAGTGCTGACGAAGGCTCTCGGCCCGAAACGTTAATATTTCGCCTCCACGGATGCTAACCGACGTGCTACGTTCCTCTAGCGTGTCTGGTTTTGGCCTTTTCCTTAAATGCGAAGCTCCCAACTCTGATAATTTTCCATGCAGGACTCTTTGATGCCCACACCGAGCATTCTGATCGTTAACTATGCTACCAGATGTTCCATCTCTTACCGGAAACGAGTCTCTATCATCGCCGATTTCGATTTTGCCCTCATGTTACAATTGAGATAATCCCACTCTCTGCAGTATTACGCTATCGTCTATGTGTCTGTCCTACTTCATAGTGTCTTTACACATTGCATCGTATTCAATACCGACTGACCCATTTACTGTCCTAACACTCTGTTTCCGATCCCTCTGCCATTTAGTTTAAACTCTCCGATACGGCTCTGGGATATCTGCCGCAAGGAGGTTTGCCCCCATTGGGTTCAGTTTTAACACCTCTTTTTGTATGGGTCAGTCTTTGCCCACAATAAATTCCAATGATGCAGGAATCTGACAGCCTGTGCCATGCACTTTTTGTACAGTCACGCAATTATCTGCCAAATCATTCCATTCTTAGTCGCACTGGCACAGGGCACAGGCAGCAATAGATAGACTATTACGTTTGAGGTCCTGCTTTACAACTTCCAAATGAATTCCCTATCTTAACTGCGGATAGCCTTTTTCTGCATTTCTCTTTCAATGGTGCCAATGTGCACCACTTCCCTGGTTGCTGTCACTTCCCCCTTTAGAATCTTCCACGTCGCTGTCAGAGATCCTGGACCCTCGCACCTAGGAGAAAACATAATATCCCTTGCTATCGACTATCCGATCACTTCACTCTGTCTGACTTTATCGTTCACTCTTAATCCTCAGTTCCGGCCTCAGTGCCACTAGCCTGGATGTTATTGCTGTCCCCTGATAGGTAAATACTCCCTCCCCAATGCCCCAGCAGAGTCCTAAAATGTAGACTTGTAGCTGAGGGGAAGGGCCACAGGTAAATCGTGCACTGACTGTTTAATCCGATTACTTCTTCTGATGGTCACCAGTCGACTATCCGAAGCCTGCAATTAGTTATGGTCACCATTTTCAACTTGGTTCTAATTAAGTTCCAATCTTCCGGAATCGTTCTGAGTAAATCGAACATTAGCTCAAATCCATGCCATGTCCAATCAAGAACCTATCAATCTCTGTTTAAAATACACTCAACGACCTGGCCACCACAGATGCATGTGGCAACAGATTCCGCATATTCACCACCCTTTGCCTAAAAGTATTCCTCTTTTTCTCGGATTTGAAAAGGCGCCCCTCTATACTGAGGCTATGCCCTACTGTACTAGACTCTCCCATCATGGGAAACATTTGTTCCCCCTCATCTTCGCTGTCTAGCCCTTTCAATATTCGCAAGGATTCGGTAAGATACCCCTGCCACCCCCCACCTCCAACATCCTTTTGAATTCCAGCGAGTACAGACCCAGGTCCATCAAGTGTTCCTGGTATGATAACCCTTTCATTCCTGGACCCATTTTGCTGAACCTCCTCTCGACCCCCTCCTGCAAAGGTAGCCACAATGGAGACACTGAAATCCTACATGTTAGAGGAGAAGCTTTTACTGCCCTTTGTACCATTCTGCCCAGATCAGTTTTACTTCTAAATTCACAATCTTAATTCGAGTCTCTGCATGGCCTCACACAAATTTGAACCATAGCCTGTCCACTTTAACATTGTCTGTTCCAACATTGGCCGCTCCGATAAAACCTGTGTTCTTTTATTTTCGCCCTTGCTAATGTAAAATTGACGCACAGACAATATTCCAACAGTCCCGACTGTAACGTTTAGATCGGTCCTGTCTCCAACTAATCGGCTACCCTCTTTTCCGCAGATTATTAAATCGACTATGATCCTCTAATATGGATTGTTGACCCACAATCTCAGTCGTTCTGAATGTGAGCTTAATTATTGTCATGTACCGCACGTTCTCAGTAGATTCTAAACTTTATCTAGTATTGTTATTATGTTACCTTAATTTTCCTTTAAAACATTGGTTAATGACTGGGTTATGTACATAAGAAGATAATGCATGGCAATATTCTGACAGTTCCTTTGTACACGTGACAATAATAAAAGAATATCAACAACAACTACACATGCTGTTTCAAACTGATTGTGCAGATGACATAAGATCATGATTGTTCCTAATTTAGCTGGGTGATTCCTAGCAGAATGAGAGATGACATAACGGAGCAAAACCACTAAAGATCACATGCTGTAAATAGAAAAAAACCTACAGGACCACTTGTGACAAAAGTGCCATTGGGAAATACAATTTGTAGGGATATGAATGCAATTAAACAATAGCGCCAATAAAACAAAAGATGCAAAAGATTAATGAGAATGGCAGAAAAGTATGGGGGAAAAAGCCATCAACACTCAGAAAGCGATCATGCAAGTAAACACAGCGGTAATACACCTTTGCAAATCTCGCTGATTGATAATAAAAATAATACTTTACCAGGAATGCCAATAACAGTAATGAAGATGTAGTAAATGATCAAAGGCAAGATTGTTGGAAGTGGATGCATTATTATTGAAACCTTTGAGTATCCAATCTGCTGCCTACAAACCCTGATGTATTTATATCTATTAGTAAATATCAGGGAGGATCTTATGGAGGCATCATTATTAACTTGAACTAGTTACAGTATTTACAAAAATAAGCTAAAAACAGCTGATGTCGATAATTGATTTGATGAATAATTTAGTATAACGTCCATTTCTGTTTGCAATCCTATATGAAAGTAGGTGTATAAGATAATGAGAGGCAATGATCGTGTGGGTAGTCAGCGGCTTTTTCCCAGGGCTGAACTTGTTGCCACAAGAGGACACAGGTTTAAGGTGCTTGGGAGTAGGTACAGAGGAAATGTCAGGGGTAAGGTTTTTACTTAGAGAGTGGTGATTCCGTGGAATGGGCTGCCAGCAGCAGTGGCGGACGCGAATACGATAGGGTATTTTAAGAGATTTTTAGATAGGTCCATGTAGCGTAGTCAAACGGAGGGGAAAAGATAAGCCTAGTAATTTCTAAGGTAGGGAAATATTCGGCACAACGTTATGGGCCGAAGGCCTGCACCGTGCTGTCGGCTTTTATTTTTCTGTGTTTCTATGTGCCTGTAAGAAATCATAAAAGGTTGTTGTAACTGTACAACACTCGGCTAGGCTCACATCACTGAGCCGACTGGAACAATATATTTTTGACATTATAGAATTAGCAAACACAGTGGATGTAATTCCGAGAATGATCCTGAGTTGAAGACATTATGAGGCATAACAGTTCAATTTTGAAAGGAAAATGGTCAAAGCAAAATTAATATTAAATATTACATTTGGGAAAACTGAATATTTCAGGATTAAGGCCCAGGCATTAGACGAAGTGATCTATAATTGCCCTGAATTTGAGAAAACAGTTGACACAATGGAAAATTCAAATAAGTCTTTACTGAATACTTTGGTAACGGATATTTAAATAAATTGGAATTGTCTAGTAAAAAGTGGTGATCATCAAGAGAAATAAAGGTTGTTGTAAAGCTAGCAATTTACTCGACGGTCGTGCAGTGTCATACAAAATACTTTTTGTAAGATACAATATTGAGCCAGTGTTCAATAAAAGTTCAGAAATCGGCAAACGTATGCGAAGGGACTTTGACAGTGCATACTCAAGCTCAGATTCTCATCTGATGTAGGTCGGTTTTATTTTCGCATTAACAAATGACTCTGTCCTCAGGTATGGAAAATGGAATGAAACATCTCCTTGGCCCCAGAAGCAGGCTTCAATGGGGAAATATAACTGCAGTCAATCTTAATTGAAACAATATTCTTCTAAAGAAATCGATAGATTTGATAGTTTTGAGCACGCAATTGGCAGTACTTCCAGTAGAGCTACCCTACGGATGATATTTATTAGGAGAATGGGCATTAACAAAAGAACAGATAAATTGCAGCATTAACCAGTTGTGGGAAATCAGTGGGTCAGGAGCTACAGTCAAGGCAAAGTGTAATTTCACGTCTAAGTTGAGTTCATCTTCCTGTTTGATTTATAAGTAGAGACTGCATAGACCAAGACGGCTTGTCTTATGCGGGAGGTCATGCAGTGTCTTTCAGTTATTTATTAAGGGGCCATGAGGGGCTAAGATGAGATGAGTCTTTGCTCCAGGGTAGATAACCTCAAACGTAGGCTGCCCTGTTTAAAGAAAGAAGGGAACATTTTAAATGATAACCGACGGGACATTTTACACGATGTGTGATCCAGGTGGAACAAATCGTAACTGAAATGATCGAATACGTTGTAGAACTGATATTTAAAATGTATTTATACAGCTGATTACATAGACTATGGCTGGAACCATTTAGAATATGACTCGCGCATGGAAGAGTTGGGCTGACGGTCCAGTTTCCACGGTCTTCAAATCAACTGCACTTCCGCTGGTAGCCGTGCTTTTTTGTGGAAGTTTTTACACAGTCTGTGGGAGGATCAAAGCAAAGCAAACAATAAATAAGTAGTGACAAGTAAGTTACCACAGGACATTACCCGTACACAACAAATCACAATATACTGTAATGATTTCATTGAATGATTACATGCAACAATTCCACATTTCCACATTACACAAAGCCAGGTGGGGCTCTGGACTGTGAGCATTGTGTAACGAAAGCAGTCGGATTTGCACAGGTGGGTAAAGCATGTTTAATGTTATTAAATTTCGTATTGTTAACGTTGTAGCAAAATCGCACAGGGAGATGATTATGCAAGCAGTCGGAGATTTTGACAGCTGTACAGGCAATAATTTTCGGGTAAACCAGGTTATGGAACATGCAACTGGCATTTAAAAAAGAGAATTGCATGTTTGACCACAAAACCATAGATTTGAGAACAGAAACAGCGATGCTTTGTTGCAGTTAAACACCTTCAGTTAAATGTGATGTTCTGGATTCTTAATAGAAGAAGGATAAAACCGCTCCATTGGGAGTGCAGCACAGATTCACCATGCTCATACCAATTCTGATGAAATGCAGTGATTGAGAGCATTGGACCCAGTTTTACCGTTTTTAGAAGAGGGAGCCAGCAATAGGTTACTAAGAATTGTGTGGTGTTGCGTCCTGCCAGAACTTATGCAAGTGTGAAAATATCACCGGGTAATCTATTATAAAAAAAAAGACTCCACTCATCAGTTTAGAAGTGATTTATCTTGACCTCTGCAGAAAAAGCCGCAGACCGCAGAGTTAGAAGGGACATTTGTTGTTTCACTGCCCAGTATTAACTCCGGTAGTGGCATTTAGATTTGTGGTGAACGAAAGACAAGAATAAACATTTTGCATTCACGAATGAAGAACATCTGGATCTGTAACCCTGGTAAAGTTTTTCTTTGGGCCTCTGTAGACAGAAACTTGTTGATGACAACTATTAATCAATAGTTCCATAGAATATCAATATACAAGCTGAAATTTTTGCTCCTTGCAGACATCAACGACCGGAAGAGTACTGCAAAGAATGAGACACTAAAAAGTTTTGAATCCCCAAATCGCTGATTACGCTGATTACAGTGTTAAAACCTGCCACATAGTTTTCAATTCTCTGACTGGAGAATCAACCGTAAACGCTCCTCCACTAACGGGAGGGAGTGAGAGCCGACTACTGAAACATCCGACAACTGATCCGCTGTTCCCGATATTACGTTTTCTCCTGCGATGCTTTATTCGGTGTCACCAGCCGGGAATTGTCTCTACCACAGAGCTGCAAAGCCTCAATACCCCGAACCCGTGCTCGTCCTCTTGGCTGTGCTTTTGGGATATCGAAAAACCCCGGAAGCGCGTTCCCTCTTGGTAAAGAACCGCTGTTTCTGCGCAGCTGCAAGTCAAAGGTGAAATATTATTAATTGATAACCCGATTATTCGAAGAAATAGTTTTTGAACTGTTTCGACTTTCGACTGTAATGCTGTGCACAGGGAGTTCTTCTTTGCCTGATGTTTCACTTCTCCTAAATTACAAGATTGAACAGTGATTCGCCTGTTACATTTTCCATCTAATACGGAAATAATACCAAGCATTGCAGCTTTCACTCTCATTTACTCAATGCAGAATACTACCAGTAAATCCAACATGATTGGACATTTTTAATGCCAGCATCATTTTGTTCCAAGCTGCTGTATTCACAGACCAGTTTTATAAATTTGAATTGGAATCACTGCATTCTGAAAGTGAGTGAAAATACCAATTCATGAAGAAAACACAATTTGTCAAAAAAAATGGTTAATCGTGAAAAGCAAAAGAATATAATAAATAGGAGCAGGAGTAAGACATCTGGTCCATCGTGCCTTCTCCGCCATTCATTACAATTATGGCCATTTGACTACGGGCTCCTCTCCGCCAACCTACCTTTTGTCCATAACCCTTAATTCCCCTACTATACAAAGATCCATCGAAACTTGAATTTAATATATTTATTGCGGTTGCCTCCACTGCATCACTGGTCAGAAAAATCCACAGATGCACCACTATCTGGAAAATCATTTCCTCCTCATCTCCGCTCTCAACTACTCTCTCGAATCTTGAAGACCTGCTCCTGGTTCTACTGTCACCTACCAGTCAAAACAAATTTTCTTTCTCTATCTTATCTATTCATTTCATAACTGTGTATGTTCTATAAAATTATTGACTGGGATTTCACGCCTGTGGTGGGAAAGCTGTTGGACATGATTTTTAAGATAGGATTTACGGGCATTTAGAGAATCATGGTCTGTTCAGGGACAGTCAGCATGACTTTGTGAAGGGCAGATCGTGTCTAACAAGCCTGAACTTTGAGGAGTTGAACAGACATATAAATGAGTATAGTGCAGTAGATGGATTAGTAGATTACATGGATTTTAGTAAGGCATTTTTCAAGGTTCCAAACGGTGAGTTTTTCAGAAACACAGAAGGCATGGGATCCAGGCAGGTTTGGCAAGATGGGTTCAAAATTGGCTTGGCTGCAGAAGTCAGACGGTCGTGGTGGAGGGAGTACCTTCGGATTGGAGGGTTGTGACTAGTGGTGTCCCACAAGGATCGGTTATGGGACCTCTACTTTTTGTGAGTTATTTTAACGACCTGGATGTGGGGGTAGAAGGGTGGGTTGGAAGTTTGCAGACCATACAAAGGTTGGTATAGCTGTGAAGAGTGCAGAGGATTGTCGAAGATTGCAGAGAGACATTGATAGGATGCATACGTTGGCTGAGAATTGGCAGAAGGAGTCCAACCCGGAGAAGTGAGCGGTTGTACACTTTGGAAGGACAATTTTCCAAGGCATTCTATAAAGTGGGGACGGATACAGGGATCATCTCGCTAATCAGCTGCCACTTCCCCAGAACAAAATTCCAGCGGCTGTTTTGTCTTCAGAGGAATCAGATAACAGTACACTTGGGGAATAGCGTCCTCAGAATCTCCCAATTATTCCACCGCTCCCTCCTTTCCCTCTGCCTTCACGGTGATGGCAAAATTACACATGCCCTTAACCTCGGGCAGGAACGCTCTCCCATTCCTTGTCCCTGTCCAGCCTCTCCTGCGTCCGTTGCGACAAAGCACCAGCATCTATGTTCCCACTTCCCAGCAAGTACATCAGGCTGAAATCATCGACAGACAACACTGCCTATCTGCGATAAACTGTGGCATCCATTTTCGCCGTGGTCAGAATATAAGTTAGAGTGTTGTTGTCTCCGCACCTCTAACTTGGCCGTATAGCGGTAGCCACTACTGCCCATTTCAACGCCAGAAATACCAAAGTACGTTGGATAGTTCTTTTCTTCTCGGAGGGCCACAGACTCCCGCTGATGAATGCAACAGGTTCAACCCCCTGCATTGTTCCTGATGCAGGACTTCCCCAACCCCTCTCGGCTGGCATCCGTGATTAGTACATACGGAAATCGGGAGTCCGCCAAAGGAAGCATCGGTGCCTGGGTTAATAGCTCCTTCAGCGAATGAAAAGTCTCCACACATTGGGCATCGCACCTACGACCAAATTGCTCCAGCAGGCTGAGATACTCTCCACCCTCCTGTCTTCTTTTTCCCTCTCCCTTTCTTTCCCAGGGGATGGTAACCGCAGAGAAGCTGATTCAACTGATGATTCAACGCAGCCTTTCACGAACCTTCGATAGTAACCACAAAACCCGAGGAAAAAGGGCAAAGCGCTCACAGTCTAGTGTCCTGGCCGAGTGGTCACCGCCTGTATCTTAGCCGGATCTAGCTACTCCATACCACGAGACTTTGTACCCAAATTACCTAACAGACGTTTTGCAGAACAGGCAGTTGCCCAGGGGAAATTTAAACCCTTCAGCTTTCAGAAGGCCCAGCATCTTCAGTAGCCTCGCTTCATGTTTCTCTAAAGTGGATCAAAATACTATGAGTTTATCCAGATGCATCAATACTTCACGCATGAAGTATTGATGCATATCCTCCACTGTCTTCTGCATAACCTGCTGGAAGGTTTCAGGGGCTCACGATACGTCCTGGGGCATCCTTGCGAGCTGGAAAAATCTCAGGGGACATATAAATGCCGTCTTCTGTTTGTTACCCTCACTCATGTAATAACACTCCTGAAGCCCAGCACACTGAACCACTTCGCACCACTCAGACAGGCTAGTGCGTCTTCTCTCCCCGTCACAATATACTGGTCAACGATGGTGCGCCTGTTCAGAGTCCTGTAGTCCACATATATCCGTACCTTCCCATTCTTCAAGCGCGTCACTTCTATTGGAGTACATAAGCGCTTCGGGGCTCGGTAATGATTACAGCTTTCCTCAACATATCTACATGCTGCTGAACGGCTTCCACTTCTACAGGGGCCAAATTCCGCGACTTCTCTCTCAATGAGGTGTCCTTGATCGTCCGGATAGTGTGACGAGTGCCCTAGGACCAACCCAGATCAAACTCGTCAGTGGAAAAGTCGCCTTCCAGCTTCAACATCTTCTCTGCCGAACTCCACTTGTAATCCGCAGGAACCCCAGGAGTCACCGAAGTTTAATGAATCTGTTGCCAAGGTTTCCCCTTTTTTCCAATATCGCCCCCCCCCCCGATTGTCTTACAAAAATACTAGATATTACCATCACCGGGGACAGATACGCCAGGAGTATCCGCCGCTTGAACGTGACCTCCCTGTTCCAAGTGTTCCTGACAATCACTGCCATCCTGCTCGCTTGTACAACAGAGGGTTTCTTCAGTTCGGGCCTCATCAGTACACCAGCAGGAAATCCCGACTACCACTCGTGGTCTTCCTGAGCGTCCGCAAACAGTGCCTCGTCCTCAGGCATTCGAGCAAATTTAGGAGTCCCCATCACTCTCCCTAGTTCCCCAGTCCGCACCGCCACCGGCATCAAATGGATTAAACACACAGTCCAACGTCTACATTCGGTATCCAGCCTAGTTCAGACACGAACTTCCTCAAAAGTAGCTCGAACCTCCAGGTATACGGATAATGCTGCCAAAATGCTCTCGCCATGCTTTTCCTTTCAGCACCCTGTGAGCCTTCTCACATGAGGGGTGTTGATCTGTACTAAAATAGGAAAACCGTCCTTTTCAACGGGGTCTGGACAAAGCAACACTAATGTATCAAGGGCCTCAGACACTCTCTCATCTGCCGCCGAGAACTACAGCTTCACTGGAACAAATAACCGTCGTAGTGGATAATCACCAGCACTAGGCCCACAGACCGCCCTGAACGGTGTCAATGGTAAATGCTTCAGGTACCGTTGAAAAACGAACGGTACAACAATGTGACTTGCGACCAAATGTCGAGTATGGTGACTTGCGACCAAATGTCGACTTTTGTTCTAGCCCAAATAACCTCTATCCACAGCGACACTCTAGAGCATTGTCTCACTAAGCTTTCAGAAATAGGGTATTTCGTTTTCGGGGTTTCCGTGGTATATTACTGGGTACGTGTCACCGAAAGACACCAGGCCGTTCACTCGTTAGGTCTTCTCTAAGTTTTCCCATGGACCCTCTCTGCTTAGTGCACGGGGCTCACCAACCTTTCACGTGACACAGCCTGCTAGCAGCCCTTCACATTGTTCGTCCTGCTAGGGAATTCGTCTCCCCCCCCCCCCCATCAGTTCCATCATATAAAGGGGGGCGAGCTGCTGATCACAACCGAGACATCTCAGTTCTCAACTCCGCCGCAGTCTACCCTAGCTCTACCCTGGAGAGTCTATCTGTGGTATTTCACCGCAGGGGACCACTACAGAGGACTGTGCCATGGTGAATGACCACACGCTCCCCGCCCGCGCCTCCGACGTGTTCTCCTCCCGCACTTCTCGAATCACCTGAATGAAATAGGGAGGGGCGCATCTTACGAGATTATCGGATACCCCAATCAACCACTCTTGGGACTGGGCACGCTTCGCTAGCTGATCCACTGTTAACTGATCCACCTCAACCGCCTGAATAACCCCTCTGCAGCGTAATAATGTTTACCGCCTCTCTTGCCGAAAAAATGTAAGAAGAAAGCTTCTCCCTCTTCTCCTGACACATGTTCTGAAACCACGCGTTGAGTTTCATTTGGGCTTTTTCTTCGGTCAAAAGCGAGTTCCAGCGCTTTCGACAATTTTATCTACGGGATACTGTAAGGTGACAGCTGTTGCAACGTCAGCAGCCCGCCCACTCAAACCAATATTCGTCGCTTTACATCAGAGTACTGCCACTAGTCTAACCACTGAGAGGTCTGCTCCGCCCAAGCCCCATATTCCTCTTCGCCTTTAGGGGTGGGCGTTATTCCAGAAAATAGGCGGAGCCTACCAGAGCAGCGAATTTGAAACTGGGCATTTTTTTAATTAATCGCCAGAGTGCTAAAGAGGACGGAGTCTTCTTAAACATTGCAAATCTGACCGCTCCTTCCCCTCAATCCTCAGAAACGATAGAACACCGTCTTTGCAATCTCCTTCCCCAGCTACGGGAAACTCGAATTTCTATTCAATCTGCTCCACCACCGCTCAGAATTGAACTGAATTAAAAGATCATTATTGTCATTACACACAGGTTCAACGAAACTCTGTTTGGCGGTGGACAAAAATAAGACAGTAATAGAAAATCAGTATTAAATAGATAAGTAGCAGAAAATTAGATGCAGCCGCACCAGAATATCACAGTAATACACAAAGTGCCGTTAGTGCAAGTATCTGAGATCGTGTGTGTGCATGTGTGTGCTCCCAGTTTCAGTCATTGTTCTCCGGCAGTGGTGTGATGGAGACCACATCTCTGGGGTAGAAGCTTTTCCTGAGTCTACTTGTTCTGGCTTTTAGTGTTCTGAACCTTTTGCTGGACGGCCGTGGTTCAAACAGGGAGAGGCCGGTGTGTGTGATGTCTCTGCTCATGCTGATTGTTTTCCTCCTGAGTCTGCTGGAATAGATGGTTTTCAGTCCAGGGAGCTCCATCCTGACAATTCGCTGGGACGCCTTCACCACGCGATACAGGTCTTGACGCTCAGCGGCTGAGTAACTGGTATACCACACTGTGGCGCTGTTGGTCAGGATTTTTTTTCAATTGTGATCCTGTAGAAGTTAAGCAAAAGCTTTTCTTGGAGTTTGGCCTGTTTCAGCTTTCTCAGGAAGAAGAGTCTTTGTTGTGTCTTTTTTACAAGCAGCGAGCTGTTGGTGGTCCATGTCAGCTGCCTTGACAACATAACTCAAAGGAAATTTAGATTTTCCACACTTTTCACTACTTCTCCATTTATGTGGAGGGGGTGTGTACTCTGCCCTTTGATGTCCTCAAGTCAATGATCATCTCTTTTGTTTTAGAATTATTAAGGACCAGTCCTTGTCCTTACACCACTCCGTCTTATAATCCACCACAAGGCAGTAGGATGTTTCATCCTCGTCCGAGATCAGGCCAACAACTGTGATAACGTCCGCAAATTTACTTATGAAATTGGAGGTGTAGATGGGGATGCAGTTATGTGTGGAAAGTGTGTAGAACATACGGTTTAGCACACAGAGCGCGGGGTGCATATTTTTAAGATGATTGTGGTGGAATAGTGCTTACCAACTCCGTCTTGCTGTGATCGGTCTGTGAGAAAGTCCATGACCCACGAGTACCATAAGGAACCAAGGCCAAGCTTTCAGCTTTCAGACGAATTTATGGGGGATGACAATGTTAAATGCAGAACTGAATTCAACAACTAACATCCTCACATAAGTGTTCTGATCTTTTAAGTGAGTCAGAACAATCTGGAGAGCTGTTGTGATTGCATCCTCTGTGGAGTTGATTGCGCGTGAGGCGAACTGGTGTCTGTCCAGATCAGGTGGGATTATAGCCTTAAGGTGTGAGAGTACCAGTCTCTCAAAACTTTTCATGACTATGGGTGTCAGCGCTACAGGGCGATTCACATTTAGTCACTTCACAGTTGATTGTTTGGGCATTGGGATGATGGTGGAGGTTTTAAAGCCCGTTGGAACTGCAGCTTGTTGCAGTTAGAGGTTAAATATAGTTGTAATCAACTCCGCAAGCTGGTCGGCACGTGCTTTCAGTGGCCGGACGGACACTCCGTCTGGGCCAACTGCCTTACTTGCACTCACTTTCCTCAGGGTGGGGCTCACCTGATGCTGCTTAAGGACCAGTGTGGACGCATTGTCAGGTGGGTTGATGAGTTGATCAGCCTCCTCCCTCTGAGTATCCATAGCGCCAGATAAAAATATAAAAATTACAACACGTAAACAGGCCATCTCGGCCCTTCTAGTCCGCGCCGAACGCTTTATCACCTAGTCCAAACTCCTTGCACTCAGCTAATAAGCCACTTTTCTTTTCCCTTCCGTATACCTAACCAATTTTACATTGAATGACAATATCGAACCTGCTTCTACCTCTTCTACTGGAAGCTAGTTCCATACAGCTACCACTCTCCGAGTAAAGACGTTTTTCCTCTTGTTACCCGTAAACATTTGCTCACTAACTCTCAACTCATGCCCTCCTGTTTGAATACACCCCCTTATACTCAACGCAAAAAACCTATCCACGTCAACCCTATCTATCGCCCTCATAATTGAAATATCTCTATCAAGTCTCCCCTAAACCTTATACATTCCAAGGAATAAAGACCTAAGTTGTTCAACATTTCGCTGTAACTTATGTGGTGAAAACCAGGTAACATTCTAGCAATTCCTGTCCGGATGGATTCTCCGTGATGTGTTCCTTGGTCCAAATCAGTAGCACAAAATGGCAAACAGTACACAATATGAAATGGAACTGTCGAGCTTAATAATTCTTATCTATATGGTTAGTATTGAAACGAACAAAGAAAGTGCCCATTCTCATGAAATAGTCTAATGCGCAACTTTGAAATTCACGGTTCCGTTCATGCATTCTTCGTCGATATCCTCCGAGCGTCACCGACCCTCGGATCCTCGCTACAAGTCCAATCCATTCGGTGGTCGACGAACTTTCTTCATTCGGGTCTTCTCTCGTCTTCTCTCGACGACAAAAGCACGCGACTTCCTTCCCTTTGACCCACACGTAAGATCCACATTGGATGGCCCACATTTCCAAGTCCCATTTATCTCTAGTGTAAACTCAAATATGCTGCTAAAAATAAACCATTACATTAGCAGTGGAACATTACAGGTAGGCCCATACATGGGCAGAGAAAATTTACAGCGCATTACAAACGTATCAGACACCTCACATCGTTTTACACTTTCCTTAACAGTTCAAATATTGCATTTCGATCCCGATTGCTCGAGGTCACAAGAGCAAAGACCATATCGACATAGTGTCAGAAGTAGACCATTCAGCCCACCGGATCTGCTCCGCAATTACATCATGGCTGATCCCGGATCACACATAAACCATACAGCCGCCTTCTCGCATTTCATTTGATGCCCTGGCCGATCATAAAACCTTCAGCATACACCTGAGATATACCCACGAATGTGGTCTTCACAGTTTGTGGCAGTGCACTCCACTGACTGACTATCTCTGGCTAAAAAAAAATCTACTTTAACATTCTTTCTTTCTAAATCTTTTTATTAATATTAGTAATATGGACAGAATACAGATGATATATTGATAAAGAAATTACCAACATACACATACATATGAAAAAAACATACATAATAGTTACAATATAAATAAGTTTACCAAGACATAAGCCATAAGATATATGTATGGACATAGTAAATCTAAATATTTCATAATGTATAATATAAAAAAAACAGAAAAAAGAAAGAAAAAAAACAAAAAAAAAATTATATAATGCAAAACTAACTAATCTAATCTAATAACTATAACTAATAAGTAATATAAAAGAAAAAAAAAACAAACAAAAGAGAAGAAGAAAAAAAAAGTGGGCTGTTTATAATATCTCACAAAAATAAGTATTCATCAATGCCGTCACTTCCGGTCCTCTCAAAATACATAAGCTAAAAGCGGGAAATCAAATGTACTTGGCACAGGGTCATATTACATCATATGAAAATGTTGAATAAATGGTCTCCATAACGTTTCAAATTTAATAGAAGTCTCAAAAGTACCACTTCTAATTTTTTCTAAATTTAAACATAACATAGTTTGAGAGAACCAATTAAATACAGTGGGAGGATCAATTTCTTTCCAATTCAACAATATAGATCTTCTAGCCATCAGAGTTAAAAATGCAATCATTCGACGGGCTGAAGAAGATAAATGCTGTGAATCTAACATTGGTAAACCAAAAATTGCGGTAATAGGATGAGGTTGTAAATTACCTAATTTCAGATTTTACTATTGGGCAGCTAATATTAGATATTTGTTATGCTGGTTGAAAGATGGCGGTGGATCTTTTGGCCCTTGTTGGGTGAGTTTAGAAACTAAATCGGTATCAGCTTATGCTTTGGGTTCTATTTTAGGGACTTCTCTCCCTTTTGCTCTTTCTAAATTGCCGAAACGAATTGACAACCCGATAGTTAAACATACATTGCGTATATGGTTTCAATTTCGGAGATTTTTTGGGTTGACTCAATTCGTTTTAAATAGTCCTATTGTATCTAATTGTTTTTTTCACCCTTCCATTATAGATCAAGCTTATTCAGCTTGGAAAACTAAGGGATTACTAAGATTTTCTGATTTATTTTTAGATAATTGTTTTATGTCTTTTGAACAATTATCCAACAGATATAACTTGCCGAGATGTCATTTTTTTAGATATTTACAGATTAGACATTTTTTAAGTTCTGTACTCTAAGTTTCCAAATTTTGTGCCCTCAGATACTTTGGAGAGTTTATTTGAATTAGACCCTTTTCAAAAAGGGCTTATTTCAAAACTTTATAATATAATTATGAAGATACGTTCAGAGCCCCTTTATAAGACTAAACAGGATTGGGAAAGAGAGCTTAGTTTTAGTATTTCTAGTGAGAATTGGGATAGAATTCTTCAATTAGTTAATACATCATCGTTATGTGCCAAACATTCACTAATACAATTTAAGGTTGTACATAGGGCTCATATGTCCAAGGATAAATTAGCTCATTTTTACTCTCATATAAGTTCTATTTGTGATAGATGTCATTCTGAAATTGCGTCTTTAACTCACATGTTTTGGTCGTGTTCATTTTTGGAGAAATATTGGAAAGATATTTTTGATATTATTTCTGCGGTTTTGAATACTTTAACATTCTGATTCAGCCGAGTAATGCCAGTTCAGAAATTGGAGGATACAGAGTAGCTTCACAAAATGACAGCCTTCATTCCATCGGCTTCATGGCAAGAAGAAAACAATTGGTTTCTCTGCAGCCACTGCCCCTTATATATTAGAATGCACTGATTTATAAACTGTACTTCTTTCAACCCAACAAAACCTATGAATCAATTGACCATCGTAAAACAAAATAAACTATGTGTTTCAGAGCACAGAATCCTCCATCAGGGAGGAAACCGGGTTCTGAGTATGAGGAAACATCTTCCGGATGAAGAGCTAGAGAATGGAACAATTAGAAACTAGTATGTTTCTTAAAATAATTTATTAACGAGAGTGAATGGATATTTCAGTCCCAACTTTATCTCGTCTCTGATCTTACTCTGTGTTCCGGCATAAATGAATGCGTTCATACAAGCACACAGGAACTGAAGCACGTACCCGCTTTCTTCAAGAGGAAGAAGTGATTCACTGAAATTGGAGCCTGTAAAATAAGCGACCTTGCCGATGCGAATGTAGAGGAATGATACAAGCGGTAGCAGCCACAAGAGAATAAAGATGCCCGAGATACTTAGCAGCAGGACGATAGACTTCCTGCGACTGCTCACTTCCGGGTCATTCTGACTCTCAGTGTTCCCGGCGCTCTGGAGTCTCCTGCGGATTCTAATGGCCCTCAAAATATGCCTCACGGTTCGGAAATTGAACAGACAGATTAGAACGAATGGGAAACAAAGGGTTAAAATACTATCGATCCAGTCAAATGCTATCCAGGCAGCTGAGGTATAATACACGGATTTAAGCTTGCATTGTATGCGCTCATTTTTATTTGGAACTTCATATACAAAAGCATTAAATCCACTTTTGATGCAGCTGACGACAGTAACCGTTCCGATCACCACATACGCTGTTCGCTCTGTGCAATACTTCGTCTTTAATTTTTGGCAGCAAATAGCCACATACCGATCAAATGTAAACATCACCGTTACCCAGATGGAACAGTCTCTTATGATAAATGCTAGCACAAAGTTTGTAATGCAGGCTGGAACGGTGGTCAAAATATTCAACGGTAAAAGCATGGGAACAATCCGGTGTAATATCACGCCGGTGATGACGACAAGGAGATCGGTCACCGCCATGGACAGCAGGTAGACAGTAATACATCTGGAGAGACCGCACCGCCGGCGCAGCAATACCGCAATCACGGCCAGGTTAGCTGCAAAAGAAGACAGCGGAGTCCGTCGATGTGTAGCCACTGTAATTGTTTGTTTGTGTGTGTGTGTGCGTGAGAGAGAGAGAGAGAGACATAATGGTGTGAGCGTGTGTTTTTTAATCAGGTGAAGAACGTATACGTTAAATGTTTTGTGCGTGTGCGGTACACTATTTAATCATGAGGAAAATGTTATGAATACAGCAAATGGATAATATCTTCTAAAAGCTGCAGAGAAAGTGTGGTGCAAGTAAAAATAACAGGAGAATAATAGCGAGATAGATTGCAAAGCCAAAAATGCATCTTATTGTTCTGTGGTAGAATTTATTACATATCGGTGGAAACAGTCAGCACATGCCTTTTCGCTTTTGAAACGGATGGAAGAAGGAGGAAGAGAGAATGGTCCGTGTGGGTTTCATTATTCAGGTTGTTTCACTGCTGGCAGAGAAAAATATAATCAGAAAAAATAGAAAGTAGGCTGAGCCACCAAATTGCGGCCATGAGCACAACAATCACCACGCCGTAATGCGTGCAGTTGGGGTGTGTTTTGTGGAGCATCAGTAAAAATTGGTGAGGTTTGACAGAGATAAATGACCCACATTGGATGGCACACATTCCCATTCTCGTTATCTCCAGTCATAACCTAAATATGCTGCTACAGAGAAACCTTAACATTAGCACTGATACATTATAGAGAGGGTATGTTTTCGGGTGCATCAGTAAAAAATCGGTTAGGCTTGACAGGGAGGAATAATATTAAATTCAATTGGTTGGGACAAAGAGGATTTGCCAAACCATGTTGGGTGACAACTCTTTGGTATACCTGGACACACTTTGGTGAGGTTTACTCCGAGGAATTTGTAAGTCTCACTGCTCCGTTGATACACACTAAAGGAGGATGTGCATAGCGCCATTCCTGGAATCAAGTCCTAGCTCTTTGCTTTAGCCTGCACTGAAGGAGAGGATATCATGTTAGGTATTAGTCTTTATCCTTCCTCTACTGGGATTCCCCTTTGTTCGAGATACAACTCAACATGTTAGAGTGGAATTGTGCCACGCTGTGATGGGTAAAGTAGGAAGAATAGAGGAGCCGGAGTGTTCAATTCGTTGGAGAAGCAGTGTTTAGTAGTCAAATAACTTCAGCAATTCTCCATTTTTCTAAACACGTCTTTGACACTTTATGTTGGTATATTGCAGTCAGAGCCTCTGCAGATAATGTTTTCCCTTCCTATAGAAAATTCATGTTTGGATAAGTTCATTGTTAAGGGTAAAATGTTGCATCTTTTATGTACCTAATCATGTAAAACAATTTCTCTATGTTTCCACTAAGTTAACAGCACGCCTGAAAATCATATAAAATTCTTTGAGGGATTACAAGTCAGTTGAGGCAAAGGAAAGTCCATTATTTACTGGAACATGGTGCCACATATTAGGTACCTTATGGCCATGAGGCTGCTCAATGTGACCTCATGATTGCACAGACAAGATACTAGCGACTTTAGAGGAACTTTTGACTGGCGCAATTCAGAGACTATGGATAAGGAGTCCTTTTTTTTCAAAATGGTAGAAGTTCAAAGGAGTCACTGAAGGGACCGAAATTATTTCCTTATATATAAATGACTTGGATTAAAGGAATAAAAGAATTAAAGAATGGAAAAAGGATTCATGTAGATAGCAATCCTTACATAGCCCAAACCTTGATCAATGAGGTAAACGAGCATCTGTGAGAGGGACTCAATTAAATAGAGCCGGAGTTTCACAGATATTTCAATTATTAAGTGTTTTACAGAAACAAAAATATCGTATGAGCCCATGTTATCTATACCGACCATCAAGGAGTCAGCAACGAGTGGTAATTAATAAGTTCGTGGCCTAAGGTAGATGGAGTAAATTTTTGAATATCTAGCGCATTTATTTTTCAACATCGTTTCCTCCGACATTGTCACAGTAAATCCAGCTTCTGTGGAACAGACAGATCTTGGACCTCCAGAAAGTGTCCACAGCATGCGTGATTGTTATGTTCGTGGCTTAACGTAGAAGGAGATGAGTTATACAGAGCTCGTTATATGCACATGGAGTTCAAATCTTTGAGTGATTCTGCAGAAATTTTTGTTAATAACACCTCTCCTTTTACCTAGGCCACGAACGTATGAATCACCCTTGATAAGTTATTAACTTCAATCTTTCTGTATAATCACTTAATTCAACTTCATAGGAGTGGAGATCACCAAAAACCTGACTGGCTCTTGAAACCTTCTCGGAAGACTGGAAAACTTTAACAGGTACCATCATATAATTTTCTTCGATGCGACACAGTGTGCTCTGGTCGTAGCCTCACTCACCCAAGAAACATCCTTTCCACATTGTCCATGCCCGTCTACCCTTCCAATCAACTTTAGAGAACTCTTCTCCGATACTTCTGCAATTCCAACTACTCTACTATAGTACTGATGCAAATGACGATATGCTGTCGCATTCCAACTGCAGGTGAATTCTCTTATATTACGTGACGGATACCTAAGGATTCCTGTACAATCTACCGTATCTAATCTTGGTTATTAAGCAACATCAAATTTAGAATTACCTTTCCCTCAGTAGTTACAACCGTAAGTGGCTCTAAAACGCAATCTCATTGGCATTGTGAAAATTATTTCTCGTGATCCAGAAACAACCTGATTTTCCCAATCTAACTGGATATTGAAAACCTCTGTGACCATTGCAATGCTGTACGTATTACATGTCTTTCTTAGTAGCCCTCGATATGCGTATCCCACACACAGTGTGCTGTTCGGGGAATGTATATAATTCCCATCAGTGTAGTTTTACTCTTGCAATTTGTAAACCCTGAAGGAGTTAACATCTTCCCATCCTATATCAGCTCGTACGATGGATATAATTTCATATATCTTTTAACCAACAGACCCATGCCGGGTTCTACATACAAGCATATCCTGCTCTTCCAGCCTGCGTTGCCTTCTAGAGAAAATACTCTGCAAACGCTTGGGTCAAAGGAACACGCATAATCCGCTGGAGTATCTTGGCGGGTCGGCCAGCATCCGTGGAAACGAACTGTCAAAGTTTCGGGCCGAGATCTTTCGTCGGGACTGTAGAGGAGTGGGTAGGGTCTCTATAAAGAAAAGGGAGTGAGGGTGGGAAGGACAAAGCTGGTAGGTGCCAGGTAAAAAACCATTAAGGGAAAAGATCAACTAGTGGTGGAGGGGAAGCAGGGACCAGTTAGGCGGGAAAGGTGAGGAAGCAACTTTAGGGGAATGCACTATGGGTAGTAGAATGAGGCATGCGAAAATGCTACGCCCTATTCCCAGTTTCTCCGTCCCCGGATGAGCCTTTCCGTTCCAGGACATCTCAAATGTCCTCTTTCTTGAAGGATCGTGGTTTCCCTTCTGCCGTCATCGAAGATTCCCTCACCCGCATCTTCTCCATATCCCGCACTTCGGGCATCACCCCATACTCCCGTCACCACATCAGGGACAGAGTTCCCCTTGTCCTCAACCACCATCCCACCGGATTCCGGATCCAGTACATTATCATCATAGCTTCCGCCACCTTCAGCAGGACCCCACTAGTAAGCACATATTTGCCTCTCTACCCTTCTCCACATTCCACACGGATCGTTCGCGCCGCGACTCCCTGGACCACACGTCCCAACCCACGGAACTCCCTCCTGGCATTTATCACTGGAAGCGTAAGTACTACACCTGCCTCCTACACCTCCACTCTTACCACCATTCTGGGTGACGAACAGTCCTTCCAGGTGAGGCAACACTTCACTTGGGAGACTGTTAGTGTTATCTATTGCATCTGTTCCTGCCGGTGTGGCCTTCTTTACATCAATGAGACCCGAAGCAGATTGGGGGTTAGCTTCGTCGAGCACCTCCGTTCCATCCACCTCCAATGACAGGATCTCCTGGTTGTCACTCACTTCATCACTTCTTTACATTCCCATTCGGACATGTCCATACATGGTCTCCTCTACTGTCATGATGAGGCCAAACTCAGGTTGTAGGAGCAACACCCCATATACAGTCTGGGTAGTCTCCAGCCCCTTGGCATGAACATCGAATTCTCCAAATTACGGTAATTTACCTGCACTCACTACCCCATCCCATTTTCTATGTGCCTCCTCCTACAGCTGCCTATAACATCCTTAATGATTCCGCCTCCTTCTACTACCCATAGTGCTTTCCCCTTACATTCCTTCTTCACCTTTCCTGCCTATGCACTCGCTGCCTCCCCTCTCCGACCCCTTGGTCGTTCCCTTTACTGGTTTTTCACCTGAAACCTACCACCCTCCCCCTCTTCTTTATAGGGCCCCTACCATCTCTCCCTTCATTCCTGACGAAGGGTCTCGGCCTGAAACGTTGACTGTTCGCTTCCACGGATCCTAACCGAAGTGCTGCGTCCATCCAGCGTGTTTGGTTTTGTCCTTTTCCTTGAATGCGAAGCTCCCAGCTCTGATAATTTTCCATGCAGGAATCTGTGATGCCCACACCACACATGCTGATCGTTAACTGTGCTACCAGATCTTCCATCTCTTCCCGGAAACGGTCCTATATCACCGCCGATTTCGATTTTGCCCTCATGTTACACTTGAGATGATCCCACTGTCTGCAGTATTACGCTATCACTTATGTGTCTGTCCTTCTTCATAGTGTCATTACACATTCCATCGACTGCAATACCAGCTGACCCATCTACCGTTATACCACTCCGTTTCCGGTCCCTCTGCCATTTAGTTTAATCTCTCTCCAACCGCCCTGGGTTATCTGTCCTCAGATTTGCCCTAACGTTTGTCCCTATTGGCTTCAGTTTTAACTCCGCTTGTCTTCATCAGGCCTTGCCCACAAGACAGTACAATGATGCAGGAATCTGAGAGCCTGTCCCATGCACCTTTTCTACAGTCACGCATTTATCTGCCAAATCATCCCATTCTTAGCCGCACTAGCGCAGGGCACAGGCAGAAATAGAGAGATTATTACGTTGGAGGTTTTGCTTTACAACTTTCAAATGAATTCCCATCTTAAATGCAGAAATCCTTTTTTCTCCCTTTCGCTGTCAATGGTGCCAATGTGCACCACTTCCCTGGTTGCTCTCACTTCCCCCCGGAGAATCTTCAACGTCGCACTGAGAGATCCGGGACCCCTGCACCGAGGAGAAAACAAAACATCCCTTGCTATCGACTATCCGATCTCTTCAGCTCTTTATCGTACACGCTTGAGCCTTGGAGCTGGCCTCAGTGCCTCTGTCCTGGCTTTTATTGCTGTGCCCTGATAGGTAAACACCGAACACTCCCCAGCAGTGTCCTAAAATGTAGACTTGTTGATGAGGGGAACGGTCACAGGTAAAACTTGCACTGACTGTTTAATACAATTGCTTCTTTTGATGGTCACCAGTCGACGATACGAAGCCTGCAATTAGTTATAATCACCAATTTAAACGTGCTTCCAATTAAGTTCCCATCCTCCCGAATGGTTCTGAGAAAATCCAGCATTAGCTCAAATCCATGCCATGTCCATTCAAGAACCTAACAATCTCTGTTTTAAATACACACAACGACCTGGCCACCACAGCTGCATGTGGCAACAGATTCCACATATTCACCCCCGTTTGCCTAAATGCATTCTTCTTTTTCTCGGTTTTGAAAAGGCGCACCTCTATACTGAGGCTATGACCCCGTGTACTAGACTTTCTCACCATGGGAAACATCCGTTCCACCACATTTCCGCTGTCTCTATCTTTCAACATTTGCAAGGATTCAATAAGATACCACCGCCCCCACCATCCTTTTCAATTCTAGCGAGTACAGACCCAGAGCCATCAAGCGTTCCTGGTATGATAATCCTTTCATTCCGGGAAACATCTTGGAGAACCTGCTCTCGACCTTCTCCTGCAAATATAGTCACTATGGAGACTCTGAAATCCTGCATGTTCGAGGAGAAGTTTTTTACTGCTCGACGTACCATTCTGCCCAGATCGGTTTTACGTCTAAATTTACAAACTTAATTCTAGTCGCTGCATGTTCTCCCTCAAATTTGAACCATAGCCTGACCACTTTAACATTGTCTGTTCCAACAATGGCCGCTCCGATAAAACCACTGTTCTTGTATTTTAGCCCTTGCTAATTTAAAATTATCCCACAGACAATGTTCCAATTGGCCCGAATGTAACGTTTACATCACAAGGACCTGTCTCCAACTAATCGGCTACACCACATTCCGCAGATTATTAAATCGTCTATCATCCTCTAGTATGGATTGCTGACCAACAATCTCAGTTGTTTTGAACGTGAGCTTTATTATTTTCATGGAACGCAAGTTCTGAGTAACTTATAAACTTTATCCAGAATAGTTACTATTTTACCTTAATCTTCCTTAAAAACACTGGGTTATGACTTGGCTTTGTATGTATCAATAGAATGCATGGCAAGCTTCTGACTGTATCTTTGTACACCTGACCGTAATAAAAGAATATCAACACGAAATACACATATTTTTTCAACCTGATCGTGCAGATGACATTACATCGTAACTGCTCCTAATTAGCTGGGTGATTCCTCGCATAATGACAGATGACATAATACGGAACAAAACCACTAAAAATTACATGCTGTAAAGAGAAAACAACTACAGGACCATTTGTGATGAAAGTGCTATTAAGAAATACAGTTTGAAGTGATATGTATGCGATTAAACAATAGCGCCAATAAAACAAAAGATGCAAAAGATTAATGAAAAGTGGAGAAAAGTATTAGGGAAAAAGCCATCAACACTCAGAAAAAGACCATACAAGTAGACACAGCGGTTATACAACTTTGCAAATCTTGCTGATTGATAAAAAAAACAATAATACTTTACCGGGAATGCCAATAACCGCAATGAAGATGTAGTAAATGATCAAAGGCAAGGTTGCTGGAGGTGGATGCATTGTTATTGAAACCTTTGAGTATCCAATATGCTGCCTAAACACCCTGATATATTTATATCCATCAGTAATCATCAGGGAGTTTCTTATGGAGGTATCATTATTTCCTTGAACAAATTACCGTATTTACAAAAAGAAACTAAAAGCGGCTGATGTCGATAATTGTTTTTATGAATAATTTAGTATAACGGTTATTGCTGTTTCCAATCATCTATGAAGATAGCTGCATAAGGTAATGAGAGGCATTGGTCGTGTGGATAGTTAGAGACTTTTTCCGAGAGGTGAAATATTTGCCACAAGGGGACACAGGTGCTGGAAATTGGTACAGAGGAGATGTAAGTGGTAAGGTTTTACTCAGAGAATGGTGATTCGGTGAAGTAGGCTGCCAGCACTGGTGGTGGAGGCGGATACGATAGGGTATTTTAAGAGACTTTTAGATAGGTACATGGAGCATAGTAAAATTGAGGGCTATAGGTAAGTCTAGTAATTTCTCAGGTAAGGAGATATTCGGCACAACTTAATAGACCGAAGGCCTGAATTGTGCTGTACGCTCTTTATATTTCTACGTTTCTAAGTGTCTGTGAAAAGTAGGAAATCTTAAAAGGTTGTTGTAACTTTACAAAGTTTGACATGGCTCACTTAACTGAGCTGACTGGAACAAGATATTTTTGACATTATAGAATTAGCAAACACAGTAGATGTAATTCGCAGAATGATGCTGAATTGAAAAGAATTATGAGGCACAGCTGTTAAATTTTAAAAGGAAAATGGTCAAAGCAACATGAATATTAAATATTACATTTTGGTAAACTCAGTATTTCAGGATTAAGGCCCAGGCATTAGACGAAGAAGATCTATAATTGCCCTGAACTTGAGAAAACAGTTGAAACAATGGAAAATTCAAATCAGTCTTTACTGAAAATCTTGCTAACGTATATTTAAATAATTTGGAATTGTCTAGTAAAAATAAGGATCATCGAGAGAAATAAGTGTTGGTGTAAAGCTAGCAATTTACTCGACGGTCGTGCAGTGTCATACAACTGTTACGAATTCAGCAACAATAAATATATGAGTGAGGCAGGGTTTTGATAACAAACAAAACGTTTATTAAACACTATGAAAAACAAACACCCCAAAACTAAACAAACCACTAACATAACAGGAAATCAGCTGCTGTGCGACAGCTTAAACAGTTCTTAAAGCAATGAAGATTAAACGGTCCTTAAAGCGATGTTGCAAAAAAACAGTTCTTCAACTTAATATTGCAGAAGTTCAAAATGCTGACAGTCCATTTAAGGGAGAGACTATTTATGACGATTTAAATTTTCTTTCACTTCGTGTTGTTGCGGTTCCCAGTCGATCTAATTTTCCCACGAAGAAGTTACGAAGATGAAAAATGAAATGGTTTAAAGGAACTGACTTTTCCTTTTCAAAACTGTACTCAATCCTTTCTGCTATTTCACAGGGATTGACACGAGCACAATCAACGATTTTTTTCCGAGTGAGGATTAACGGCCGAACCTGTTTCACCGTCGTAATCGACTTTCCTCCATTTTTTTACTCCAGAACTCCGATCTTCACTCTCCACTGATTTTTAACTAGCAGTATTATAAAGAAACTGCTGGTAATGACCTTTTTAACTTTAGGCATTAAATAATACTCCATCTTTCAAATAAACGGCGTCATAATATTAAATCATGCAGTGGCATAAAGTCTACATGGCAAATCCAGCCACGAACTGCCCCTCCTCACAGGGAGGTTTCCTCCTTTTATACCCTGTAAAATAAACCTGTCACATGGACTCTACTGCCGGGAAAATGACGTCACTGCACCATCACAATACCATTACCTCAAGCCCCGTATAGCTTCAACACCACTGTCACGTGTCAAGGGTACGTAACACAACAAACCTGCTGTAAGTTACAATACTGAGCCAGTTTTCAAGAAAAGTTCAGAAATCGACTAACGTATGGGAAGAAACTAAGACAGTATGTATTCAAGCTCAGATTCTCATCGGATGCATGTCGGGTTTATTTTCGCATTAACAAACGACTCAATCCGCAGGTATAGAAAATGGAATGAAACATTCTACTTGGCCCTATAAGCAGGCTTCGATGGAGAAATATAAAAGCAGTCTATCTTAATTGAAACAATATTCTTCTGAAGAACTCGGTAGATTAGTCTTGAGCACGCAATTGACAGCACTTCCGATAGAGCTACACTGCTGTAGATACTTATTAGCAGAACGAGCATTCAGAAAATAACATATAAATTGCAGCACTAAGTAATTGTGGGAAATCGGTGTGTCAGGAGCTGCAGTCAAGGCAAAGTGAAACTTCACGTTTCAGGTCGAGTTCATGTTCCTGTTCGATTTATAAGTAGAGACTGTATAGACCAAGACGGCTTGTCTTATGCGGGAGTTTATTCAGTAACTTTCTGTTATTTACTAATGGGGCATGAGGGGCTCAGATGAGATGCGTCTGTCCTCCAGGGCAGATCACCTCAAACTTGGGCTGAACAGTTTAAAAAAGAAGAAAAAAATGATAACCGACGGGAAATCTTACACGCTGTATGATCCAGGTGTAACAGAATGGTAACGAAAATGATATAATCCGTTTTGGTACTGATGTTTAAAATGTATTTATACAGCTAAATGTATAGAATATGGTGAGAACCATTTCGAACTTGACTCCTTCACTTATGTAGATTGTTCAGCATGGAAGTCACGCTCTTCAAATCAACTGCTCTTCCCTTGGCAGTCGCGTTTTTTTATGGAAGGGCATAGTTGTTAGGCAGGCTGTGGGAGGATCAGAGCAAACAAAGCAATAAGTAAGTCGTGACAAGAAAGTTACCACAGGACATTACCCGTACCCAACAACTCACAATATGCTGTAATGATACATGCAATAATTCCACATTTCTACGTTCCGCAAAGCCATTTGGGGTTCTGGGGTATGAAGACTGTGTAACGAAGTTAGTACCATTTGCACAGGTGGGTAAAGCATGTTGATTGTTATTAAATCTCGTATAGTCAACCTTGGAGCAAAATCGACGAGGGAGATGATTATCTGAACCGTCGTAGCTGTACAGGCAATAATTTTCGGTTAAAGCGGGGAATGGAACAGGCAACAGGCATTTAAGAAGAAAATTGCATGTTTGTCCTCAAAACCATAAATTTCAACACAGAAGCAGTGATGCCTCGTTGCAGTTAAACACCTTCAGTAAAATGTGAAGTTTTGGATTCTTAATCGAAGAAGGATATAACTCCGACTTTGGAGGTGCAGCACAGATTAACCATGCTGATACCAAAGTCTGATGAATAACATTGATTGAGGGCATTGGACCTATATTTACTGATTTAAGAAAAGGGAGCCAGCAATAGGTTGCTGAGAATTGTGTGGCGTCACGTCCTGCCAGAACTTATGCAACTAAGTGAAAATGTTACCGGGTAACCTATTATATAAAAAAGACTCCACTCATCAGTGTTTAAGGAATTTATCTTGACAACGGCAAAGAAAAGACCGTAGACGGCTGTGTTAGAAGAGACAGTTATTGTTTCACGATTTTGCCATCATGAATTAAGAGCATCTGGATCTGCAACCCTTATTAAGTTTTTTTTTTTTTATTGTGCCTCTGTATACATTCACTTGTTGATGTCAACTATTACTCAATAGTTCCATTGAATATCAATATACACGCTGGAATTTTAGCTTGCAGACATCGTCGAAAAGAAAGAGGACCGCAGAGAATGAGACACTAAAAACGTTTGAATCCCAAAACAGCTGCCCCCGCCTAACACGCACATGCAGCAGCAAAGCATCAACCCACCCCTCCCCTTCCACCTCAGCAAAACTCATCAGGGTCCTCCACCCACCAGCAAGCAACAGCGAAGGTCCTAAAAGAGACCACAGAACATAAACTAATCGTTCGCCCAATAATTCCACATTCTACAGACGCTGTGTCTCCCTAATAAAGGCGTAAAGATGCGCCACTCGGCGAAAAGGTAAACAAAATCAAAATAACACGTTGATTACGGTGTTAAAACTTGCCTCGTAGTTTTCAATTCTCTGACTGGAGAAGCAACAGCAAACGCTCCTCGACCAACGGGAGGGAATGAGAGCCGACTACTGAAACCACCGACAGCTGATCCGCTGTTACCCTCATTGCGTTTTCTCCCACGATGCTTCATTTGCGTCACCGGCCGGGAATCGGCTCTTCTGCAGGACAGAGAAGCCTCAGAACTCCGAGCACGTGCTCGTCCTCTTGGCTGCGCACTTTCGGATTCCGGGTGCGCGTTCCATCTCCGTAAAGAAAGGCTGTTCGAGTGCAGCTGCAGGTAAAAGGAGAAATCTTATTAATTGGTTACCCGATTATTCGAATAAATATTTCTTGAATCCTGAACTGCTTAGACTTCCATCTCTAAAGATGTGCATAGGGAGTTCATCTTTGCCTGATGTTTCAGTTGTCCTAAATTTCAATATTGATCAGTGGTTCGCCTGTTACATTTTCCATCTGAAACTGAAATAATATCATGCATTGCACCTTTCCCTCTCATTTACTCAATACAGTATACTACAAGCAAATCCAACATCATTGGTCATTTTTAATGCTTGCATCATCTTCTTCCAAGTTGTTGTGTTCACAGACCGGTTTTATAAATTTGAATTGGATTCACAGCATTTTAAACTTGAGTGAAAATGCAAATCCATGAAGTTCATTTTGTCAAAAAAGAAGGGTTGATCCTTAAAAACAAAAGAATATAAAAAATAGGAGCAGGAGTAGGACATCTGGCCCATCGTACCAGCTCCGCCGTTCAATAAGATCATGGCGATCTGACCATGGACTCTTCTCCACCAACCTACCTTTTCTCCATCACCCTTACCTCCCCTGCTACTTACATCCCCTAGATTCTCAAGGTTAATTCCTGGGATGTCAGGACAGTCTTACGCAGAGAGGTTAGAGATTCTTCGCTTGCATACGCTGGAATTAAGGAGATTGAAAAGGGGGTCTGATTCCAACATATAAGATTATTAAGGGATTGGACAAGATAGAGGCAGGAAATATGATACAGATACTGGGAGAGTCAAGTATGAGAGGGCATGGTTTGAGAATAAGCGGCAGGTCATTTAGGACAGAGTTAAGGAAACTCTTCTTCTCTCAGACAGTTGTGCGGGTCTGGAATGCACTGCTTCGGAATTGGCAGTGGAGGCCAATTCTCTGGATGCTTTCAAGAAGGAGCTAGATAGGTATCTTATGGATAAGGGACTCAGGGGATATGGGGACAAGGCAGGAACCGGGTATTGATAGTAAATGATCAACCATGATCTCAAAATGGCGGTGCAGACTCGAAAGGCCGAATGTTCTACACTGCACCTATTATCTAATGTCTATTTATGCAAAAATCCATTCAAATTTGATTTTCATATGTTTAGTGCGGTAGCTTCCACTGCTTCATTGTGCAGAGAAATCCACAGATGCACCACTATCGAGGAAAAACAATGACTCCTCATCTCCTTTCTCATCTACTCTCCCGAATCTTGAGGACGTGTCCCCTGGTTCTGCTCTCACCTACCAGTCAAAACAAATTTCTTCCTTCCATCTTATCTATTCTTTTTATAATAGTGTGTATTTCTATAAAATCGTTGACTGGGATTTCACGTCTGTGGTAGGAAACTGTTGGACATGATTCTTAGAGATAGGATCTATGGACATTTAGAGAATCATGGTCTGACCAGGGACAGTCATATGACTTTGTGAAGGGCAGATCGCGTCTAACAAGCCTGATCGAGTTCTTCAGACGGCGACCGGACATATAGATCAGTTCAGTGCAGTAGATGTGATATACATGCAGTTTAGTGAGGTATTTGACAAGGTTCCACACGGTATGCTTATTCAGAAAGTCAGAAGGCATTGGAATACATTCAGATTGGAGGGCTGTGACCAGTGGTGTCCCACAAGGATCGGATCTGGGACCTCTATTTTGTAAGTTTTATAAACGACCAGGACATGGGATTGTCAAGTTTGCGATGACGCAAAGATTGGTGGAGATCTGGATAGTGCAGAGATTTGTCGAAGATTGCTGAGAGACATTGATAGAATGCAGAAGTTCGCTGAGAAGTAGCAGATGGATTTCAACCTGACGAAGTGTGAGGTGGTGTACGTTGGGAGGACAAACTTCAAGGCAGAGGATACAGTAGGGACGGATGCAAGGATCAGCTCGCTGAGAAGCTGCCACTTCCCCAGAGCAAAATTCCGGCACCTACTTTTTCTTCAGAGCATTCAGGTTAGAGAAAACTTGGGAATCGCGTCATCACAACCTCCCAATTATTCCACCGCTCGATCCTGCCCTTCCTTTCCCTCTATCTTCTCGGTGATGGCAAAATTACACATTCCCTTCATACCTCGGGCAGGAACACTCTACCATTCCTCGTCCTTGTCCAACCAGTCCTGCGTCCGTCTGGACAAGGCATCTATGTTGCTCCTTCCCAGCAGGTGCTTCAGGCTGAAATCATCGGCAGACAACACCGCCAACCACCGATGACCTGTGGCATCCAGTTTCGCCGAGGTCAGAATATAAGCAAGAGGCTTTTTGTCTCTCTGAAACTCAAACTTGGCCGCATAGCGGTAGTCACGCAGCTTATCCACTACCCCCCATTTCAACGCCAGAACTCGCTACTGGTGCGTGGGGTAGTTTTTTTTTTCTCGGAGGAACACAGACTGCGATTGACTGACGCAATGGGTTCAACCCCGTGCCTTGATCTTGATGCAGGGCGCTCCCTAACCCTTCTCGGCTTGCATCCGTGAGTAGTACATGCGGCAATCGCGAGTCAGCGAAAGCCAACACCGCTGTCTGACGTAGCAGCTCCCTCAGCGACTGAAATACCTCCTCATATTGTGCATCGCACCTTCGACCAAACGGCTCCAACAGCCCCCTCTCTTCTTTTTCCCTCTCCCTGTCTTTCCCAGGGGATGGTAAACGCAGAGAAGCTGATTCAACGGGTGATTCAACGCAACCTTTCACGAACCTCCGATAGTAACCACAGAGCCCGAGGAACGAGGGCAGAGCAGTCACAGTCTGGGGTCTTGGCCTAGAGGTCACTGCCTTTATTTTAACCGGATCTAGCTACTCGAAACCGGGAAACTCTGTACCCAACTTAGCTAACAGACGTTTTGCAGAACTGGCAGTTACCCAGGTGAAGTTTCAACCCTTTAGCTTTCAGGCGGCCCAGCACCTTCAGTAATCTCGCTCCAAGGTGGATCCAAACACTATGCGTTTATCCAGATACATCAATACTTTAAGCTAGTTAATATCCCCCACCGTCTTCTGCATAACCTGCTGGAAAGTTTCAGGGGCTCCCGATACGTCCGGGGACATATTTTCGAAGTGGAAGAATCCCAGAAGCCGTATAAATGCCGTCTTCTCTTTGTCAGCTTCACTCATGGTGATCTCGTAATATCACCCCTCAAATCCAGCAAACTGAACAACTTCGCACAATTCCGACTGGTTAGCGCTTCTCCGATGCTCGTCAACATATACTGGTCAAGGACCGTGTGCCTTTTCAGAGTCCTATATCCCACATGCATCCGTACCTTCCCATCTTCATTCGGGCCACTACTATTTGCAATGCATAGGGGCTTCGGGGATCGGTAATGATTGCAGCTTCTTTCAACTCACATAAATCCTGCTGAAAGTCTTCTGCAGGGGATAGACTCAGCGACTTCTCTGGCAATGGGGTGTCCTTGATCGCCCGGATAGTGTGACGCGTGCCCTTGGAGCAACCCAGATTAAACGTCAGTGGAAAAGACGCCTTCCAGCTTCAACATCTTCTCTTCCAACCTCCTCTTGTAATTCGCAGGAACCCCGCGAGTCACAGAAGTTCAATGAATCAGCTGCCAACGTTTCCCCCTTTCCGTTAGTTTCTACTCTGCTTGTCTCACATGTATACTAGATATTACCGTCACCGGGAAAAGATATGCCAGGGGGATCCGCCGCTTGATCGTGACTTCCCTCTTCGTAGTGATGCTGACAATCACTGCCATCATGCTCCCCTGTACAACCGATTGTTTCTTCAGTTCTAGCCTCACCAGTACACCAGCAGGACTACACCTCGTGGTCTTCCGGAGCGTCCACAAACAGGTCCTCGTGCTCAGCATTCCAGGAAATTTAGGCGTCCTCATCACGCTCGGTACTTCCCCAGGCCGTACCGCCAGTGGCCTCGAATGGATGAAACACACAGTCGCTTGTCGACATTCGGTATCCAGTCTAGTTCAGCCACACACTTCATCGAAAGTAGCTGGAAGCTCCAGGTGCACGAATAATGTTCAAATAAAGCTCTCGCCAACCTTTACCTTGCAGCTCCCCATGAGCCTTCTGACAAGAGGGGTGGTAGTCTCTACCAAAATTGGAAATCCGTCCTTTTCAACGTGTTCCTGACAAACCAGCAGACACTCCCATATCTGTTTCCGAGAACTCCAGCTTCACTGACAACTAACCGCTGTATAGATAATCACAAGCACTAAGCCCCGAACCTCCAGTGCCCTGAATGGAGTCAATGGTAACTGCTTCAAGTACCGTTGAAAAACGAACGGTACAACAATGTTACTTGCGACCCAATGTCGAGTATGGTTTTAGCCCTAATACCCTCTATCCGTAGAGACACTCTGGAGCATTTTCTCACTAAGCTTTCAGAAATAGGGCATTTCGCTTTCGGGGTTCCGTGGTTTATTGCTGGGATCGTGTCTACAAAGACACCAGGCAGTTCTCAACTCCGCCACAGTCTCTCCTACCTCTACCCTGGAGAGTCTATCTGCGGTACTTCACCGCTGGGGACCACTACCGAGGACTGTGCCATGCTGAAGGACCACTTCTTCACCGAGCCTCCGACGCATTCTCCTACCCCCGTACTGCTCTAATCACCTAAATAAACGAGGGAGGGGAGCATCTTACGAGACTGCCGGAGACCCAGACAAAGTGCATGGGACTAGGCACGCTTGGCTATCTGAGCTTTTATTAACTGACCCACCTCAACGCCTGAAAAACACTCTTAGCCTCCATAAATTTAGCTGCCTCTCTTGCCGAAAAATGCAAGAAGAAAGCTTCTGTCTCTTCTCCTGACACATCCTCTGAAACCACGCTTTGAGCTCCAGCTGGGCTTTCTGTTCGGCCAAAAGCAATTTCCAGTGTGTTCATGTACTCGACAGCTTTAGCTACGGGATGACGTAAGCTGGCGGCTGTAACGACGTCAGCAGCCCGCCCGCTCAAACCAATCTTTGTCGCTTTACATCAGAGCACTGTCATTCATCTAACAACTGAGAGGTCTGCTCCGCCCAAGTCCCAGATCCCTCTTCAACAGGGGTGGGCGTTATTCCAGAAAATATGCGGACCCTACCATAGCAGGGACTTTGAAACTGGGCATTTTTCCCCAGAGTGTTAAGGAGGACGGGAACTTTTTAGACATTACAAATCCGACCGCTCTTTCCCCTCACTCCTCAGAAATGACAGAACCCTGTCTTTGTCATCTCCTTCCCCAGCTACGGGGAACTCGGCTTTCGATTCGGTCTGCTCCGCCACATCTAATAATTGAATTGAATTGAATGATCATTATTGTCATTATAGGTTCAATGCAACTCTGTTTGGCGATAGATAAATACAGGGTAGTAATAGCAAAACAGTTTTAAATAGACAGATAGCAATAAACAAGCTGAAGCAAAACCAGATACAATAGGAATGCACAAAGTGCCGTTAATGTAAATATTTGAGTGCTTGTGCGTGCTTGTTTGTGCTCACAGTTTCAGTCATTGTTCTGAGCAGTGTGATAAAGACCACAGCTGCGGGGCAGAAGCTGTTCCTCAGTCTACGTGTTCTGGCTTTTAGTGTCCTGAACATTTTGCTGGACGGCAGCATGTCAAACAGGGAGTGGCCTGGGTTTGTGGTGTCTCTGTTTATGCTGATTGCTTTCATCCTGCGTCTGCTGGAATAGATGGGGTCCAGTCCTGGGAGCTCCATTCTTACAATTCGCTGGCCCGCCTTCACCAGGCAATGCAGGACTTGTCGCACAGCGGCTGTGCAGCTGGCATACCGCACTGTGGCGCTGTTGGTCTGCATGGTTTCAGTTATGATTCTGCAGAAGTTAAGCAACAGCTTTTGTTGGAGTTTGGCCTATTTCCGCTTTCTGAGGTAGTAGAGTCTTCGTTGTTCCTTTTTTTACAAGGCCAGGTGTTGGTGGTCCATGTCAGCTGTTTTGACAACATAACTCCAAGGAAATGTAGGTTTTCCACACTTTCCACTACCTGTCCATGTTTATAGAGGTGTGCGTGTACTATATTCTTTGATATCCTGAAATCAATTATCATCTCTGTTGTTTTAGAAGTGTTAGGTCCAGTCGTTGCCCGACACCACTCCGTCAGATGATCCACCTCGAGCCTGTAGGCTGTTTCATCCTCGTCCGAGATCAGGCCAACAACTGTGGTATCGTCCGCAAATTTAATTATGGAGTTGCAGGTGTAGATGGCGGTGCAGTTTTGTGTGAAGAGTGTGTAGAGCATAGGGCTCAGCAGACAACCCTGCGGGGTGCCTATTTTTAAGATGAGCGTGGGGGATGTGTGCTTACCAACTCTGACTTGCTGTGTTCGGTCTGTGAGAAAGTCCATGTCCCAAGAGCACAGGAAGGTACCAAGGACAAGAGTGTTCAGCTTTCAGAACAGTTTATGGGGGATGACTATGTTAAATGCAGAATTGAAGTCAACAAATATCATCCACACATCAGTGTTCGCTTCCTCTCAGCGATTCAGAGCAATATGGAGGTCTGTTGTGATTGCATCCTCTGTGGAGTGGTTTGCCCGGTAGGCAAAATGGTGTTTGTCCAGATCAGGGGGGATTATAGCCTAAGGTGTGAGAGCACAAGTCTCTCAAAGCACTTCATGACTATGGGTGTCAACGCTACAGGGCAATAGACATTCAGGCACTTCACAGCTGATAGTTTGGGCACCGGGATGATGGTAGAGGATTTAAAGCATGTTGGAACAGCAGTTTGTTGCAGTGAGAGGTTATATATATTTGTAAACAAATCAGCCAGCTGGTCGGCACATGCTTTCAGTAACCGGTCGGGCATTCCGTCTGTGCCAACTGCCTTACTCGCACTCACTTTCCTCAGGATGGGTCTCACCTGATGTTGCTTAAGGACCAGTGTGGAGTTATCGATAGGTGGGTTGATGAGTGGATCAGCCTCCTCCCTCTGAGTATCCAGATAATCATATAAAGATTACAGCACAGAATCAGCCCTTCTCGTCAGTGCCGAACGCTTACTCTCACCGTCCCACGGACCTGCACTCAGCCCATAAACATTCATTCCTTTCCTGTCGGTATAGTTATCCAATTTTACTTTAAACGACAATAGCGAACCTATCTCTATCACTTCTACTGGAAGCTCGTTCCATGCAGTTACCACTCTCTGAGTAAAGAAATTCTCGCTCGTGTTACCCGTAAAATTTTGCTCACGAACCCTGAACTCATGTCCTCTTGCTTGAATCCCCGCTGCTCTCAATGGAAAAATCCAATCCACGTCAACTCTATCTATCCCCCTCATAATTTTAAATACCACTATCAAGTCTCCCCTCAACCTTCTAAGCGCCAAAGAATGAAGACTTAGCTTGTTTAAACTTACTCGGTAACATAGGTGCTGAAAACCAGGTTACATTATAGTAAATCATTGCTGTACTCTCCCTATTTTGTTGACATCTTTCCTATAATTCGCTGACCAGAACGGTACAGAATACTCCAAATTTAGCCTTACCAATGCCTTGCACAATTTTAACATTACATCCAAACTCTTATACTCAATGCTCTGATTTATAAAGGCCAGCATACCAAAAACTTTCTTCACCACCCTACACACATGGTATTCAACCTTTAGGGAACTATGAACATTTTTTCCTAGATCACTCTGTTCTGCTGCATTCTTCAAAGACCTACTATTTACCATATATGTCCTATTTTAATTAGTACTACCAAAATGTAGCAGCTCACACTTATCAGCATTAAGCTCCATCTGCCATCTTTCAGCCCACTCTTCTAACTGGCCTAAATCTCTATGCGTGCTTTGAAAACCTAATCCATTATCCACAACGCCACCTAACATTGTATCATCTACATACTTACTAATCCAATTTACCACCCAATAATCCAGATCATCAATCTATATAATAAAGAACATTGGGCCGAGAACAGATCCGTGAGGCACACCACTAGTCACCGGCCTTCAACCTGAAAAATATTTATCCAACACTACTGTCTGGCATCTCTCATCCAGACACTATTGAATCCATTTTACTACTTCAATATTAATACCTAACTATTGAAGCTTTCTAACTAACCTTTCGTGTGGAACCTTGTCAAAGGCCTTGCTGAAGTCCACACAGACAACATCCACTGCTTTAACCTCGTCGACTTTCCTTGTAAACTCTTAAAAAATTAAATAATGTTTGACAAACATGACCTTCCACGCACAAATCCATGTTGACTCTTCCTAAACAAACCCTGTCTATCCAGATAATTATATGTGCAATCTCCAAGAATATTTTCCATTTATTTTCCCACCACCGACGTCAAACTTACAGGCCGATAATTGCTAGATTTACTCCAGAGCTCTTTTTAAGCAATGGAAAATGAACAATGCGCCAGTCCTCCTGCACCATCACCGTTTCTAATGTCATTTGAAATATTTCTGTCAGAGCCCCTATTGCTTCTACACCAGGGGTGGGCAAACCTTTTGACGTGTGGGCCACAAAGGGTTCTAAAATTTGATAGGGGGGCCGGACCAGGAGCAGATGGACGGAGTGTTTTGGAATTACACCTCATAAGAGAAAATAAAATATCATGGGATATGTAGAAAACATATGCTTTAATTTCAATTGAAAATGAACAGATGCATTACAACAAAATATCTGTCTTTGAAGTCCCATGGTATTTAGCTATTTATTGAAATGACTTTTAAAAGACTGAAAATTAAATGAATAAAATACAGCTTTTTTAATAGTAACAGTTATTATTTTAAAGCACTGAAAATTCTGTTATCCTTCAAGTTATTATCATCATCACCACTCTCCTGCCTGTCTTTATTTCAAAAACGGTAGGAGATGCAGGTCTACTTGTCCTGCTCCTTCTTATTCAATTGTCCCCTGTAACAAAACTCAACAACGACCAGCGCAAGCACAGAACGGTGACGCCAGCATGCGGAGCGCGTTATTTGATCTGGAGCGCATTTTTTATTTTGAGAACGTACGTGCACCTGCGCACTACTCATGTCCATCACTTAACAGAAATGACATATAACATGTAAGGCTTATTGGAAAAAATATTTTCAAATGCATTTTTTACATAACACAACGAAGAAACTTATTTTTAATTTCAGTGGGAACAGTGTTGTTGGTCTCCCTTTTTAGCCAGCGCATCAAAGTCTGGATTTAGTTTTGTTGTGGCGATTCTCAGGATGGATCTGAAGTGTTGGTCAGTTAACTTGGATCTGTGGCTGGCTTTGTTGATGTTCATGATGCTGAATGCCTGTTCACACAAATAGGTCGAGCCGAACAAAGAGTAAAGCGCAAATGTGGAGTAACACGCTGCACATCAACAAAGGTCAATGTATATAGAATGCGTCATCTATTGGGAAAAAGCCAGAAGCCAGAATTGCGGGGGAAAAAAGTTAACAAGGTTTATTAATATAATTTCATCAAGTTCTGCGGGCCGGATTAAAAAACTTAACGGGCCGCATATGGCCTTCGGGCCGTAGCTTGCCCATACCTGTTCTACACTAACCTTCCTCAAGATCCTGGGGAACATCCTGTCAGGATCCGGAGATTTATCCACTTTTATATTCCTTAAGAGCGCCAGTGTCTCCTCTTCTTTAATCATCATAGTTTGCATAACTTCCCAACTTGTTTCGTTTACCTTTCACTATTCAATATCCTTCTCCTCAGTGATTACCGAATAAAATAAATTGTTCACAACCTCCCGCATCTCTTCTGGCTACACACATAGCTATCCACTCTGATTCTCTAAAGAAGCAATTTTATCACTCACTATCCTTTTGCTATAAATATAACTGTAGAAACGCTTTGGATTTATTTTCAACCGACTTGCCAAAGCCACCTCATATCTTCGTTTAGCTTTTCTAATTACTTTCCTAAGATTCTTTTTACATTTTTTGTGTTCCTCAAGCACATAATTAACTCCATTCTGCTTATATTTTTATTGTAGTTACCTCTGCCTTTCCGAACCAAGCTTCCAATATCCCTTGAAAACAATGGATTGCTCAAACTTTTAACATTGCCTTCCAACCTAAAGGAACATAAGGATTGTGTACATTCAAAATTTCACCTTTAAATGACCTGCATTTCTCCATTATATGCTTCCCATAAAACAAATTGTCCCAATCCACTCCTTCTAAATCCTTTCGCTTCTCCTGTAAGTTAGCCTTTCTGCAATCAGAAATCTCAACCCTGGGTCCAGTCCTATCCTTCTCCATAATTATATTGAAACTAATGGCATTGTGATCAGTGGAATCGAAGTGCTCCGCAACACAAAGCTCCGTCATCTGACCTGTCTCATTCCCTAACAGGAGATCCAACACAGCCCATTCTCCACTTGGTACCTCTATCTATTGCTGCAAAGAAGTATTCTGCACCCATTATAAAAAACCAAACCATCCAGCCCCTTTACTGTATGGGCTTCCCAGACTTTGCTTGGAAAATTAAAATCTCCCACAATCACAGCCCTGTGCTTGCTATAAATATCTGCTACCTCCTTTCAAATTTTATCCTGCTATCTTCGCTCTCCATTAGGTGGTCTATAATACCCCCCAATAAGTGCTACTGCACCTTTGCAATTCCTCAATTCCACCCAAATAGTCTCCCAAGACAATCCCTCAAATCTATCCTGCCAAAGTACGCTGTAATATTTTCTCTGACAAGCAACTCAACACACCCCCTTCTTGTCCCTCCGATACTATCACAACTGAAACAACGAAATCCAGGAATATTTCGGTTGCCAATCACTCCTCTCCTGCAACCGTTTCAGTATTAGTTACAAAATCATATTTCCAGTTATCAATCCATGCTGTAAGCTCATTCACCTTTCTTACAATACTCCTAGCATTAAAATAAATGCACTTAAGAAATTCCCCACCTCTTACTCTCTGTTTATCACTAAAGGCGCAAACAACTTTGCAACCTTCTTTCTCTTCCTTCTTCCATACTTCTTCTCCTACACTGTGGCTCTCCTCCTCCCAATTGCAACTTTAACAGTAATTAACGGACGAAATAGCAATTCATCTGGAGTACGAATATCTACCTCTGTGGTTCAATGCTCCTGGTAATCACACAGCATCCAGCATAATCAATTCAGGACGATACCCCATAATGGTGAATGTAGGTTCGGCTGTCGGCTTCCTCTAGGGGAAGCCAGCTCCTGACCCGGACAAACTTACAGGATCTTGTTTGGATGGATGCTGCGTGATCTGTTCCGTGTTACAAATCAGCAGCACTAAATAACAAACAGTACGCAATATGCAATTAAGTGATCGAGCTTTATAATTATTAACTACGTGGTTAGTAAAGAAACGGGAAAAAAGGCCCATTCTCATGAAATAGACTAATGAGCAACGATGGAATTCATGGTGCTCTTCATTCGTTCCTCGTCGAATTCCTCCGAGCGTCGCCGACCCTCGGATCCTTGCTGCAAGTCCAAACCATCCGGTGGTCTACGAATTTTCTCCATTCGCGTCTTCTCTTGTCATCTCTCGCCGACAAAACAGCGCGAGTTCCTTCTCTTAGACCCACTACATTACAGTACCCAAAACCATTACATTAGCAGTGGAAAATTTCAGAAAAGCCCTTTCATGAGCAGTGAAAACTTCAGGCGCATTACAGTCGTATCGGACACCTCACATCGTTTTACATTTCCTAAGCAGTTCAAATGTTGCATTTCGATCCCGATTCATCGCTCCCATAAGACCAAAGACCATAAAGACATAGGACTAGAAGTGGAGCATTCAGCACATCGTAACTGCTCCGCAAACCCTTCTTGGCTGATCCCTGATCCCACATAAAACACACAGCCGCATTCTTGCATATTATTTGATGCCCTAGTCAATCATTAAACGGTCAAAATTCACCTTAGATATACCAGCGAATGTGACCTTCACAGTCCATGGAAGTGCATTCCACAGATGGACTACTTTCTGGCTAAAAAAATCTACTTCAACATTTTGATTCAGCCGAGTAATGCCAGTTAACAAATTGGAGGATGCAGAGCAGCTTCACAAAATGACAGCCTTCATTCCATCGACTTCATGGCAAGAATAAAATAATCGGTTTATCTGCAGCCACTGTCTCTTATTTATTAGAATGCACTGATTTATAGACTGTACTTATTTCCACCCAACAAAACTTCTGAATCAATTGACCAAAGTAAAGCTAAAGGAACTATGTGTTTCAGAGCGCAGAAGTCACCATCAGCGAAGAAACCGGTTTCTGAGCATGAAAAATCCACTATGTGAAGTGTTAGAGAAAGAGAAGAATTACAAAAAGTATATTTCTTACACTGATTTATTAACTAGAGTGAGTGGATATTTCAGTCCCAGCTTTATCTCGTCTCTGATCTTACTCTGTGTCCCGGCATAAATAAATTTGTTCACACAAGCACACAGGAACTGAAGTACGAACCCACTTGCTTGCAACGGAAGAATTGATTCACTGAAATTGGAGCCTGTAAAGTAAGCGATCTTAGCAATGCGAATGTACAGGAAGTTTAGCAGCGGTAGCAGCCACAAGGGGATAAAGATGCCCGAGATACTTAGCAGCAGGACGATAGACTTCCTGCGACTGCTTACTTTCGGGTCATTCAGACTCTCAGTGTTCCTACCGTTCTGGAGTCTCCTGCGGATTCTGATGGCCCGCAAAATATGCCTGACCGTTAGGTAATTAAATAGGAAGATTAGAACGAAAGGCAAACAGAGGGTTAAAATACTGTCTATCCATGCAAATGCTGCCCAGGCAGGTGAGGTAGAACATATGGATTTAAGCATGCATTGTGTGCGCTCATTTTTATTTGGAACTTCATATGCAAAAGCAAGAAATACACTTTTGAAACAGCTGATGAAACTAACCGTTCCGATCACCACTTTTGCCGTTCTCTCCGTGCAATATTTCGTCTTTAATTTCTGGCAGCAAATAGCTGCACACCGATCAAATGTGAACATCACCGTTACCCAAATGGAAGAGTCTCTAATGATATATGCTAACACAAAGTTTGTAATGCAGGCCGGAACGGTGGTCAAAATATTGAACAGTAAAAACATGGGAACAATACGGTGTGATATCACGCCGGTAATGACGACTACGAGATCGGTCACTGCCATGGACAGCAGGTAGACAGTGATACATCTGGAGAGTCCGCACCGCCGGTGGAGCAATACCGCAATCACGACCAGGTTAGCTGCAAAAGAAGGCAGAAAGAATCTGTGTATGTATTGCGACTGTAAAAGTGTGTATGTGTGTGTGTGTGTGTGTGTGTGTGTGTGTGTGTGTGAGAGAGAGAGAGATAATAATGCGAGGGGGCGTGTGGAGTGAGGTGAGAAATGGTGTGTGTTTACATTTGTGTTATTTTTCTGTGATAGTATTTGTTAATATCATTGCAGATCGGTAGAAACTGTTCTTGAAGCAGTCAGTACGTTCATTTCGGCTTTTGCGAAGAATGGAAGAGGGAGGAAGAGATAATGTTCCGTGAAGGTTTTATTATTCAGTTTGTTTTACTGCGGCAGGGAAAAGTATAGGCAGAACCCATACAGAGGAGGCTGAGCTACTAAATTGCCGCACGTGCACAACAGTTACCACGCCGTAATGCATCCAGTTAGGGTCTGTTTTGTGGTGCATCAGTAAGAATTTGTGAGCGTTGTCGGGTATGAATGATATTGTTTTCGCTTGGTGCGGACCAAGAGGAGTTGCCAAAACATTGCTTCGTGACACCTCTTTGGTTGTCTTCCTCTTTGGTAAGGTTTACGCTGAGGAATTTGGAGGTCTCAGTGCTCTCAGCCTTTAGTCCGTTGATGCACACATGAGGAGAATTGGCCTTGCGCCATTCCTGAAATCAAGCCCCAGCATTTTAGTTTTGCTGACTCTGCAGAAGGGGCACCACGTTAAGTATTAGTCTTGAACCTTCATCTACTGGGACTCGTCGATCTTCGAGATACAATGCAACAGTGTAGAGTGGAATTGTGCCACTCTGTGATGAGTATAGTGGGAAGAAAATTGGAGCCGGAGTGTTCAATTCTGTGGAGAAGCAGTGTTTAGTAGTCAAACAACTTCAGCAATTAACGCCTTTGACACGCTATGATGGTAACTTAGAGTCAGAGCCTATGCAACGTATGTTTTTCCTTCCTATAGAAATCTCATAGTTGGACAAGTCCATTATTAAAGGTAAAATGTTGCAACATTTTAAGTGCCTAATGATGTAAAACAATTCTTGCATATTTTCACTAAGGTAAAAATCATTTGCCTTAAAATCGCCTGAAAATCATATAAAATTCTTTGAGGACATACCAGTCAGGTGAGGCAAAGGAAAGTCTTATCATTTCAGAAGTTTTGGAACATGGTGCCACAAATTAGGCACATTGAGGGCATGAGGCTGCTCAATGTGACCACATGATGGCACAGACAATGTACTAGCGCGTTTAGAGGAACTGTTGTCTGGCACAATTGAGAGACTATGGATAAGGAGTCCTTTTTTCAGAATGGTAGAAGTTTGTAGGAGTCAATGAAGGGACACCAATTATGTGTCTGTATATAAATGACTTGGATGAAAGGAATGATGGAATTAATGAATGGATAAGGATTCATGGAGAGAGCAATCCTTGCATAGACCAGACATTGTTGAATGAGATCAACGCGTTTTTGTTGGAAGGATCCAATTAAAGATAGCCAGAATTACGGAGATATTTCAATTATTAAGCGATTTACAGGAACAAAAAGATCATATAAGCCCAAATTATCAATACCAACAGTAAAGGAGCCATCTTCGAGGGGTGATTGATAAGTTCGTGGCTTAAGGTAGAAGTAGATGAGTTATACAGAGTTTGCAGTTATACAGCAAATGCAGTTAAATTCTTTTCCTGATTGCGCAGAAAATTTTGAAGTAAATAACTCATCCCCTCTAACTTAGGCCACGAACGTATCAATCACCCCGAGGAGATATTGACTTCAAACTTTCTGCATAATCACTTAATTCAAGTTCATAGGTCCTGCTTTACAACTTTCTAATGAATTCCGTATCTTAACTGCTGAAAGCCTTTTTCTCCCTTTCGCATTCAATGGTGCCAATATTCACCACTACTTTGGTTGCTCTCACTTCCGCCCTTAGAATATTCCACGTCGCTCTGAGAGATCATGGACCCTAGCAACCAGGAGAAAACATAACATTTCTTGCTATCGACTATCCGATCAATTCAGCTCTGTCCGTCTTTATCATTCACGCTTAAGCCTTAGAGCCGGCCTCAGTGCCACTGCCCTGGCTGTTATTGCTGTGCCCTGATAGGTAAACACTCCGCCCCCAACCCTCAACAGAGCCCTAAAATGTAGAGTTGATGCTGAAGGGAACGGCTCAGGTAATCGTGCACTGACTGTTTACTCCGATAACTTCTTCAGATGGTCTCTCGTTGACGATTCGAAGCCTGCAATCCAGCATTAGCTCAAAACCTTGATTTTTCAGCTAGAATTTGAAGTTCAATGGATTTAAGACCATAACACATACGAGTAGAAAGAGGCAATCCAGCCCATTGATTCGGCTCAGCCATTCAGTTATGGCTAGACTTTTGTTTATCTTCTTCTCAACTCCAGTTTCTGGCCTTCTCCCCGTAACCTTTCATGCCATATCCAATCAAGAACCTATCAATCTCTGCTTTAGATACGCACAACGACCTGGTCTACGCAGCTGCATCTGGGAACAAATTCCACATATTCACCACCGTTTGGCTAAAATAATTCCTCTATATCTCGGTTTTGGAAAGGCGCCACTCCATACTCTGTTCTCTTATATTAGCACTTGCTAATTTAAAATTGTCGCACAGACAATGGTAACTCCACAGACAAGTTCCAACGAGGCCAACTGGAACGTATAGATCACAAGGGCCTGTCTCCAAATAATCGGCTACCCCATATTCCGCAGATTATTAAATCGACTATTATCCTCTAATATGGATTGTTGACCCACAATCTCATTCGTTCTGAACGTGCGCATATTTATTTTCATGTACCGCACACTTTCGGTAGCTTCTAAACTTTATCCAGCATTGTTATTATTTTACCTTGATATTTCTTAATAACATTGGGTAACGACTTGGCTATGTACGTATGAAGAGAATGCATGGCAAGCTTCTGACTGTACCTTTGTACACTTGACCGTAATAAAAGAATATCCACAACAAATACACATGTTGTTTCAAACTGATCGTGCCGATGAAGTAAGATCGTAATTGCTCGTAATTTAGCTGGGTGATTCGTAGCAGAATTAGAGATGACATAATATGGATCAAAACCACTAAAGATTAAGTGTTGTAAAGAGAAAAAGAACTACAGGACCATTTGTGACAGAAGTGCTATTAGGCAATACAATTTGAAGGGAAATGTATGCAATTAAACAATAGCGCCAATAAAACAAAAGATGCAAAAGATTAATGAGAATGGGAGAAAAGTATGAGGGAAAAAGCCATCAACACTCAGAACACATCCATACTAGTAAACACAGCGGTTATACAACTTTGCAAATCTTGCTGATTGATAATAAACAATAATACTTTACCAGGAATGCCAATAACCGTAATGAAGATGTAGTAAATGATCAACGGCAAGATTTATGGAGGTGGATGCATTGTTATTTAAACCTTTGAGTATCCAATACACTGCTTGTACACAATGTTTTATTTATATCCAGTAGTACTCATCAGGGAGGATCTTATGGATACATCATTATTTACTTGAACTAATTACCGAATTTACAAAAAGAAGCTAATTGCGGCTGATGTCGATAATTGTTTTGATTAATAATTTAGTATAACGTTCATTTCTTTTTGCAATCCTCTATGAAAATAGGTGTATAAGATAATGAGAGGCATTGATCGTGTGGATAGGCAGAGGCTTTTTTCCAGAGCCGAAAATGATTACCTAAAGAGGACACAGGTTTAAGGTGCTTCGGAATAGGCACAGAGGAGATGTCAGGTGTCAGGTTATAACTCAGAGAGTGGTGATTCGGTGCAATGGGCTACCAGCACCGGTGGTGGAGACGGATACGATAGGGTTTTTAAGAGACTTTTAGATATGTACATGGAGCTTCGTAAAATCGAGGGCTGTAGGTAAGTCTAGTAATTTCTAGGTTAGGGATATATTCGGCATCACTTTATGGGCCGAAGGTCTGTATTGTGATGTAGGCTTTTTATATTTCTATGTTTCTATGTGTTATGCGTGATGAGAAAACCATGGGGAGATGGGGTCCAGAGTTGACCACCCCCGTGAACTGTGCTGCTAATGAGAGAGAGAGATAAAGAAAGGGAAAGGCGCCATGCTACACATGCTGATAATGAGAGACACATGGATTTAGAATTATGGCTTCTTCGCTGATTGTTGACTTTACTTTCAAGGACTCTGCCTACTTGTCTGAATCCTTGCTGATACGGCAGAGTGATGCCAGGTGCCTGCTGAGCCAGGAGGGAGTGGCCAGTTTGATGGACATGATCAGTTGATGGATGGCTGGTACCCCGACTGGGGAGATAAAAGACGAATTCTGATGAGACACACGCAGACAGACCACTGGACGCTGATCGAGTGTTCTGCACCCACAGGTCGGTGGGAGCTTGGAGGATCGATTCGGGGGAATCGGTCCGAATCTCACAATATGTGAAACCAGGCCGGTGGGGGCTTGTGTCTGTGTCCACCCACGCCAGGGTGACGAGTTCAGCACTGAGGAATTGAGCGGTCAGAATTGATTACCACAACAGTTCAACGGAACAAGAAGACAACGGAAGCTTTGCCTGCTGCATCTGCTCATCTCTCGCTCACTCTCTGTCTCTCGAACGTCACAACAGGAACTACCTCAACCCAAACTGAATTGAACTGAACTCTGCATGATCTTAAGACTATTCATTTAGCCCTAAACTACGATAGAGCTTAGTTTTGATTCTTATTCCTACACTTCTGTATTTATCATTGCTAACCTGTCTTATATGTATATTTGGATTTTTGATACTGTATTACTTAGTTTACTAATAAACACCTTTTGTTACAGTACATCCAGACTCCAACGTATCATTCCTTTTCTGTTGGTTTGGTAACCCGATCACGGTGTACGTTGCACTATGTGTCTGTGAAAAGTAGGAAATCATAAAAGGTTGCTTTAACTGTACAAAGCTCGACTCGGCTCAATTAACTGAGCAGGTTCGAACAGGATATTTTGACATTATAGAATTAGCAAACACAGTGGATGTAATTCGCAGAATGATCCTGAATTGGAGAAATTACGAGGCATAGCAGTTCAATTTTGAAAGAGAAATGGTCAAAGCAAAATGAATATTTAATATTACATTTTGGAAAACTGAATATTTCAGGATTAAGGCCCAGTCATTAGACGAAGATCTATAATTACCCTGAATTTCAGAAAACTGTTGAAACAATGGAAAATTCAAATCAGTCCTGACTGACCACTTTGATAACGGGTATTTACATAAATTGGAATTGTCTGGTAAATAAGTGAGGATCATCAAGAGAAATAAGAGTTGTTGTAAAGCTAGCAATTTACTCGACGGCAGTGCAGTGTCATGCAACAAATTTGTTGTAAGCTACAATATTGAGCCAGTGTTCAAGAAAAGTTCCGAAATCGGCTAAGAAACGGAGAAACAATGACAGTGCGTAGTGAAGCTCAGATTCTCATCTGATGTGTGTCGGGTTTATTTTCGCGTTAACAAAATAATCTATCCACCGGTATGGAAAATGGAATGAAACATTCTCCGTCGCCCCATAAGCAGGCTTCAATGGGGAAATATAATAGCAGTCAATCTTCATTCAAACAATATTCTACTAAGGAACTCGGTCAATCAGTCTTGAGCACGCAATTGGCAGCATTTCCGGTAGAGCTACACTCCTGATGATATTTATTAGTAGAACGATCATTAAGAAAAGAGCAGATAAATTACAACATTAAGTAGTTGTGGGAAATCAGTGTTTCAGAAGCTGCAGTCAAGTCAAAGTGTAATTTCCCGTTTTAGGTCGAGTTCATGTTCCTGTTTGATTTATAACTGGAGACTGTATAGAACAAGACGGCTTGACTTATGCGGAAGGTTATGCAGTGACTTTCTGTTATCGACTAATGGGCCATGAGGGGCTTTGATGAGATGCGTATTTGCTCCATGGTAGATAACCTCAAAATTAGGCTGCACTGCTGTATAAATATCCACAAATCCCTGAGACACGCCACTAGCCATCCGCCTCCAAACTGACTAACAGTTATCCACCACTACTCTTTGGCATCTCCGATCCAGACACTGTTGAATCCATTTTACTATTCTGATTGAACCTTCCTAACTAACCTTCCATGTGGAACCTTGTCAAAGGTCTTACTGAAGTCCTTAGAGATAACATTCACTGCTTTACCCTCGTCAACTTTCCTAATAACCTCTTCAAGAAATTTAATAAGGTTTGTCAAACATGACCTTCCACGTACAAATTCATGTTGACTGTTGCTTATCAGACCCTGTCTATCGAGATAATTATATATACCATCTCTAAGAATAATTTCCATTTACTTACCCATCACTGATGTCAAGCTTATATGCCGATAATTGCGAGGTTTACTCTTAGAACTCTTTTTAAGCAATGGAACTTGAGCAATACCGCAATCCTCCAGCACCATCCCCGTTTCTGATGACATTCGAAATATTTCTGTCAGAGCCCCTGCTATTTCTACACTAACCTCCCTCAAGGTCCGAGAGAATTTCCTGTCATGACTCAGAGATTTATCCACTTTTAAAAGCGCCAGTACTTCTTCCTCTTTAATCATCATAGTTTCCATAACTCCCCTAGTTGTTTCCCTTACGTTACACAATTCAATATCCTTAGAGAACACCGAGAAAAAGAAATTATTCAAAATCTCCCCTATCTCTTTTCGCTCCACACATAGCTGTCCACTCTGATCCTCTAAGAGACCAATTTTATCCCTCACTATGCTTTTGCTATAAATATAAATGTAGAAACCCTTTGGATTTATTTTCAACTTCCTTGCCAAAGCATCCTCATATCTTCTTTTAGATTTTCTAATTTCATTCTTAAGATTCTGTTTACATTCTTTATATTCCTCGAGCAACTCATTTACTCCATGCTGCCTATATTTATTGCAGTTATCTCTCTTTATTCAGAACCAAGTTTCCAATATCCCTTGAAAACCATGACTCTCTCGAACTTTTCCGCTTTCCTTTCAACCAAACAGGAACATAAATATTCTGTACATTCAGAATTTCACCTTGAAATAACCTGCATTTCTCTATTACATCATTCTCATGAAACAAATTATCCTAAACCGCTATTTTTAAATCCTTTCGCTTCTCCTCAAAGTCAGCCTTTCTCCAATTAAAAATTTGAACTCTGGGTCCAGTCCTATCCCTCTTCATAATTATATTGAAGCTAATGGCATCTTGTTCCCTGGACCCGAAGTGCTCCCCAACACAAACCTCCGTCACCTGACCTATCTCATTCCCTAACAGGAGATCCAACAATGCCGCTTCTCTATTTCGCAACTCTATGTATTTCTGCAAAAATACTATTCTGCATACATTTTACGAACTCTAACCCATCCAGCCCTTTTAGAGTATGTGCTTCCCAGTCTATGCGTGTAAAATGAAAATCTCCCACGACCACAGCCCTGTGCGTATTACAAATATCAGCTATCTCCTTACAAATTTGCTCTTCCCATTCTCGCTCCCCATTTGGTGCTCTATAATATACAGCTATAAGTTTTACTACACTTTTCCTATTTCTCAATTCCACCCAAATAGTCTCCCTAGACGAGCCCTCTAATCCATCCTCCCAAAGCACTGCTGTAATATTTTCTCCGACAAACAATGCAACACCTCCCCCTCTTGTCCCTCCGACTCTATCACACCTGAAACATCTAAATCCAGGAATATTTAGTTGCCAATCACACATCTCCTACAACCATGTTTCACTAATACCTACAAATTCATATTTCCAGTTATCAATCCATGCTCGAAGCTCATCCACCTTTCTTACAGAGCCTCTAGCATTAAAATTAACTCATTTAAGAAAATATCCACCTCTTACTCTCTGTTTATCACTAATGGTGCAAACAAATTTACTACCTTCTTTTTCTTCCTTCTCCCATACTTCTGTTCCTTCACTGTGGTTCCTCTCCTCCCTTGTATCTAGTTTAAACCCACTGAAGCCTCTCTAGGAAACCTATCTGGAAGAATATAGTTTCCCCTCCAGTTCAGATGTAAACCATCAAACCGGGCAAAGAACTGGTTTAGGACATCAGGCATTGTGGCGTCATCATCTGGCAGCAGATTATTTGTTTTGTAGTCTGTCAGCGCCTTGATGCCTTTCCACATACTACGGGGTGATTGTTATCAAACTGATTTTCAATGCTCAATTTGTATTTGCGCTTTGCATCTCTGATGCCCCTGCGTAGATTCCCCCGTGCTTTACTGTAGGCTTGTTTGTCTCCAGACCTAAAGGCTGCATCGCCTCAGCGATGGTCTGCATTTAAACGAGGGCTGTGACCGCTATATTATCAAATCTCTGCCTCGCAATTGCAACTTTAACAGTAATTAACAGACGAACTACAACTCATCTGGAGTACGATAATCTACCTCACTCGTTCAATGCTCAAGGTAATCACACAGCATCGAACGTAATCAATTCAGGACGAAAACCCACAATTGTAAACATAGGTTCGGCTGGCGGCTTCCAATAGGGGAAGCCCTCTCCTGACGAGGCCAACCTTAAGGAATTTCGTTTGCATGGATGCTGCGTGCTGTGTTCCTTGTTACAAATCAGTAGCACTAAATAACAAACAGTACACAATATACAATTAAGCGATCGAGCTTTATAATTCTTAACTAAATGGTTAGTAAAGAAACAATAAAAGTAAAGGGCCCATTCTCATGAAAGACTCCAATGTGCAAACTTGGAATTCACGGTTCCGTTCATTCGTTCCTCGTCGACCTCCTCAGAGCGTCAGTGACCCTCGGATCCTTGCTACGTCCACTCCATCCGGCGGTCTCTGAACCATTACATTAGCAGCGGAACATTACAGGTAGGCCCCTACATGAGCAGTGAAAACTTACAGAACATTACAGTCGTATCGGGCACCTCACATTGTTTTACACTATCCTTAACTGTTCAAATGTTGCATTTCGATCCCGTACATACAAATAGTATGTTTCTTAAAATAATTTATTAACGAGAGTGAGTGGATATTTTAGTCCCAACTTTATCTCGTCTCTGATCTTACTCTGTGTCCCGGCATAAATAAATGGGTTCACACAAGCACACAGGAACTGCAGCACGTACCCGCTTTCTTGCAGAGGAAGAATTGATTCACTGAAATTGGAGCCTGTAAAGTAAACGAAATTTGCAATGCGAATGTAGAAGAAGGTTACCAGCGGTGGCAGCCACAAGAGGATAACGATGCCCGAGATACTTAGCAACAGGACGATAGACTTCCTGCGACTGCTCACTTCAGGGTCATTCTGACTCTCAGTGTTCCCGCCGCTCTGGAGTCTCCTGCGGATTCTAATGGCCCTCAAAATATGCTTCACGGTTCGGAAATTGAATAGGCAGATTAGAATAAATGGCAAACATGGGGTGAAAATACTATCGATCCAGTCAAATGCTATCCAGGCAGGTAAGGTATAATATACGGGTTTAAGCATGCATTGTATGCGTTCATATTTATTTGGAATTTCATATACAAAAGCAAGAAATGCACTTTTGAAACAGCAGATAATACTAACCGTTCCGATCACCACATTCGCCGTTCGCTCCGTGCAATACTTTGTCTTTAATTTCTGGCAGCAAATAGCCACATACCGATCCAGTGTGAACATCACCGTTACCCAGATGGAACAGTCTCTTATGATATATGCTAACATAAAGTTTATAATGCAGGCCGGAACAGTCGTCAAAATATTGAACGGTAAAAGCATGGGAACAATCCGGTGTAATATCACCCCGGTGATAATGACCAGGAGATCGGTCACCGCCATGGACAGTAGGTAGACAGTGATGCATCTGGAGAGTCCGCACCGCCGGCGGATCATCACCGCAATCACGGTTAGGTTAGCTGTAAAAGAAGACCGAGAGAGTCCGTCTATGTCCACCGACTAAAAGTGTGTGTGTGTGTGTGTGTGTGTGTGTGTGTGAGAGGAGAGAGAGAGAGAGAGAGAGAGAGAGAGAGAGAGAGAGAGAGAGAGAGAGAGAGAGAGAGAGAGAGAGAGAGAGAGAGAGAGATAATGGTCTGAGTGAGTAAGTGGAGTGAGCTGAAGAACGGTGTGTGTTTACATTTTTAGTTATTTTTCTGTGGTAGCATTTGTTAATATTATTACAGCTCGATAGAAACTGTACTTGAAGCATTCTGAATGGATGGAAGTGTGAGGAAGAGAGAATGGTCCGTGTGGGTGTTATTATTCAGTTTGTTTTACTACGGCAGAGAAAAAATGTCGGCAGAACACATAGAGAGGAGGCTGAGCTGCCAAACTCCGGCCATGTGCACCACAGTTGCCACACCGTAATGTATCCATTTAGGGTGAGTTTTGTGGTGCATCAGTAAAAATTGGTGAGGTTTGACGGGGTTAAATGATATTGTTTTCGATTGGTGAGGACAAAGAGGAGTTGCCAAACTCTTGCTGCGTGACAACGCTTTGGTGTACTTGGATACACTTTGGTAAGGTTTACTCCGAGGAAGTTGGAAGTCACACTGCTATCAACCTTTACACTTTTGATGCACACACAAGGAGGATGTGCTATTCCTGGAATAAAGCCCTACCCCTTTGGTTTTGCAGACTTTGTAGGAGAGGAACATGACACCATGTTACTAATCCGTCTATTGTCCTTCCTCCACCTCGATTCGTCGTTGTTTGAGATACACCACCACAGGTTAGAGTGGAAATGTGCCACGCTGTGATGAGTATAATAGGAATGAAATAGGAGCCGGTGTGTTCAATTCTATGGAACAACAGTGTTTGGTATTCAAACAACTTCAGCAATTCTCCATTTTTCCAACCTCTCCTTTGAGACATTATGATGGTAAATTAAAGTTAGAGCCTCCGCAACTTACGTTCTTCCTTTCTGTCGAAATCTCATGCCTGCATAACGGACAAGCTGCATTTTGCAACTTGTTAAGTACCTAATAATTTAAAACAATTTATGCATGTTTTCACTAAGGTAACAGCGCGCCAACAAATCATATAAAACACACTGAGGACGTACCAGTCAGGTGAGGCAAAGAAAAGTCGATTATTTACTGATAATTGCAGAAGAGCTAGGGCATGGTGCTATATATTAGGCACCTTGTGGGCATCAGGCTGTTCAGTGCCACCACATGATGGCACAGGCAAGGTTATAGGAGCTGTGGAATGGCACAATTAGAAACTGTGGATAAGGAGTCTTTTATTTCAGAATGGGAGAAGTTCGCAGGGGTCAATGAAATGATCGCAATTATTATTTATATATAAATGACTTGGATTAAAGGAATGCAGGAAATGCGGCCAAGCTTGGAGGTGATATGAATATAGAGATAGGAACCACTATTACATAGGTAAGGTGTCCACAGAAAGTTTTGGATAGTTTAGGATGCTGGGCAAGCAAGGGAAGATGGAATACAACACTGGGCACTGTATAGTCATGCAACTAGAAAAGAGGAATAACGGTGTGGACAACTTTCCCAATAGGGATAAAATTCAGATATCTGTCATTTCTTCAAATTCCTTGTCAAGGCATCGGACATAATCAAAGTGTATCATTCTACCGGAGAAGATAAAAAATGACTTCGGACAATTACTGACAGGGTAAATTACAGCTCCATTCCACGGGTAACGTTCACCTGAATGGACTTCTCATTCAACAGCCAGGTGGGGAACGAAGGAAAATGTAAGAGGGAAGGGGAATGATCTCAGAATTTAGTAAAACACGTGTTCAAACGGATTATTAGGAGTGGCGCCACCAAGGTAAATTAGCTTCATCATGGCAACAGATAGGGGAATGGATAGACATAACTGAATGAAAATGAAGACTGGAGTAGATCTCTCATATGTTTGATGCAGATAGAGCGAAGGTGCTCGAAATCTTGTTACCCAATTCAACTCGCGTCTCACTATTGTAAATCAGGCTGCATTAGGAGCACCGGATAAAACAGATGGCCCCAACGGATTCGCAAGGTGATGTTTTGCTTCACCTGAAAGGACCGTTTGGGTACTGAATGAAGGTAAGGGAGCTGGTTAGTGTGCAGATGTAGCACTTTATCCGCTTTAAGAGAAAAGGGTCAGGAGAGAGATCAGTGAGGTGTGAAGAATGGAAAAAGGATTCATGGAGAAAACAATCCTTGCATAGACCAGACTTTGACGAATGAGGGAAACGTGTGTTTGTTGAAAGGATCCAATTAAAGATAGCCGGAGCTTCGCAGAGACTTCAATTATTCATCGTTTTACAGAAATAAAAATATCATATAAGCGCATATTATCAGTACCGACAGTCAGGGACCCACCTTCGAGGGGTGATCGATACGATCGTGGCCTAAGGTAGAAGGAGTCAATTTTAGAAAACCTAGCACATTTATTTTTTAACGTCGTCCCCTCCTACATTTACACACTTAGTACAGCGGTCGTGGAGCATACAGATCATGGACCTCCAGAAATTGCCCACAGCATGGGTGAGTTCTAGACTCTACATATTCTCGCCCAAACATGTTGAACCATAGCCTGACCACGTTAACTTTGTCTGTTCCAACAATTGCCGCTCCGATAGAAACTCTTTTCTTTTATCTTAGCCCTTGCTAAGGTAAGCAATTTAAAATTGACCCAGAGTCAACAGTAAGTGCACAGGCAAGTTCCAAGAGACCCCACTAGAACTCATAAATCACAAGGACATGTGTCCAACTAATCGGCGAACCCATTTCCGCAGACTTTTAAATGGACTTTGATTCTCTAATATGGATTCTTGACCTCACAATCTCAGTCGTTCTAGATGTAAACTTAATTATTTTCATTTACTGCACGTTCTGAGTAGCTTCTACACTTTATCCAGCATTGTTATTATTTTACCTTAACCTTCCTTAAAAATATTGTTTAATGACTTGGATATGTACATATGAAGAGTATGCATGGCAAGCTACTGACTGTATCTTTGCAAAAATGTTACACTCCAGCACCATTTGTGACAAAAGTGCTATTAGGAAATACAATTTGAAGGGAAATGTATGCAATTAAACAATAGCGCCCGTGAAACAAAAGATTGAAAAGATAAATGACAATAGGAGAAAAAGCCATTAGCGCTCAAAAAGCGTCAATACAAGGAAACACAGCTGTTATACAAATTTGCACTGATTGATAATAAACAACAATACTTTACCAGGAATGCCAATAACCGCAATGAAGATGTGGTAAATGATCAGCGCCAAGATTCTTGGAGGTGGATGCATTGTTATCGAAACCTTTGATTATCCAATACACTGCCTGTACACCCTGATATATTTATATGCAGTAGTAGTCATCAGGGAGGATCTTATGGAGGCATCATTACTTACTTGAATTAATTACTGTATTTACAAAAAGAAGCTAAAAACAGCTGATGTCGATAATTGCTTTGAAGAATAATTTAATGTCTAATCTTGTTTCCAATCTTCTATGAAAACTGTTCTATAAAATGATGACAGATATTGATCGTGTGGATAGTTAGAGGCTTTTTCCCAGGGCTGAAATTGTTGCCAGAGGTTTAATGTGCTGGAGGCTAGGTACAGAGGATATGTCAGGGGTAGGTCTTATACTCAGAAAGTGGTGATTCCGTGGAATGGGATGCCGTCAACGGTGTTGGAGGCGGATACAATAGGGTATTTTCAGAGAATTTTACAGAGGTACATGGAGCTTAGTAAAATAAAGGGCTAGAGGTAAGCCCAGTAATTTCTAAGCTTTTGCGCAACATAGTGGGCCGAAGAGCCTGTATTGTGCTGTAGGTTTTCTGTGGTTCTCAATGTGCGAGTCTCGCTGTGTGAGCAGCTATAAGCGCTGGTGTGTTGCAGTTCATTAGGGGAAGGGCTCACGTTTCTGGTGCACACATAGTTAAGTAGTTGTCCATTGGTTGCTTAATCTTGTGTATCTTGAAAGATATAATGAGTGTACTGAGTGTTCACTGTTGTAGTTTAAAGAAAGAGGAGAAAAAATTAAATGATAATCGAAGGGAAGATTTTGCACGCAGTGTGATCCATGTGGAACAAACTGGTAACGAAAATGGTCGAATCCGTTGGGGTACTGATATTTGAAATGCATTTATACAGCTGAATGCATAGATTAGAACCATTTAGATTGGGACTCGTTCAGTTATCTACATTTTTCAGCATGGAAGAGTTGGGCTGACCGTCCAGTTTCTATGTTCTTCAGATCTGCTATTCTCCCTTGGCAGTCGAGCTCCTTATAGAAGGGCATAATTTTTAGACAGGCTGTGGAAGGATAAGAGCAAAAAAAAAAAACAATAAATAAGTAGTGACAAGTAAGTTGCCACAGGACATTACTCGCACACAACAACTCACAATATGCTGTAATGATTTCAATGATTGACTAATTACAATTATTCCACTTTTCCATATTACGCAAAACTGGGTGGGGCTCTGTGCTGGGAAGATCGTGTAACGGATTCAGTACGGTTTGCACAGGTGGGTAAAGCATATTTAATGTTGATAAGATTCGTACTGTCTACTTTGTGGTAAAATCGCCCAAGGAGATGATTATCTGAACAGTCGGAGAATTTGAAAGCTGCACAGGCAATAATTTTCGGGTAAACCAAAGAATAGAACATGCTACGGGTATTTAAGAAGAAAATTACATGTTTGTCCCCAAAACCATATATTTGTGCATAGAAGCAGCGAAGACTTGACGCATTTAAACACTTTCAGTAAAATGTGAAGTTTTGGATTCATAATCGAAGAAGGACATTACGGCCATGTAGGGAATGCAGCACAGGTTAACCATGCTGATACCATGTCTGATGTGTAAACAGTTACTGAGGGCATTGTACCTGTCTTCAGTATTTTTAGAAGGGAGAGTCAGTAATATTTTGCTGAGAATTGTGTGGCGTTACGTCCTGCCAGAATTTATGCAACTAAGTGAAAATCTTATCGGGTAACTTATTGTAAAAAAGAATCCACTTGTCAGTTTTGAAGTGATTTCTCTTTACCACAGCAGAATAAACTGTAGACAACAACGTTAGAAAGTTCATTGGTTGTTTCATTGCCCAGTATTAACTCCAGTAGTTGCAGTTAGAATTATGGTGCACGGAAGTCAATACTAACAGTTTTGCCGTTACGGATTAAGAGTATCTGGATTTGAAACTCTTATTAAGTGTTTCAATGTACCTTTGTACACATACACTTGTTGGTGCCCACTTTTAATCAATAGTTCCGTTTAATTTCAATATTCAAGCTGGAATTTTAGCTCCTTGCAGACAAAAATAACGAAAGAGTACAGCAACGGATAACACACTACAAATCTTTGAATCCCCAAACAGCTTTCCCCACCCCACACGCACTTGCAATAGTTAAGCGTCAACCCACCCATTCGCTTCCCCAACTTATGTCAGCAAAATGCATCTGAGCCCACCACGCACCAGCAAGCAATAGCGAGGGTCCCAAGAGAGACCACAGAACGGAAACTAATAGTTCACCCAACAATTCCACATTCTGCAGAATCTGTCTTTCCCTAATAAAGGTGCAGTGCGGTCTCAGTCGGCGAAAGGGTAAACCAAAAACAAAAACACGCTGATTACGGTGTTAAAAGCCTGCGGCGTGGTTTTTAATTCTCTGACTGGAGAATCAACAGCAAACGCTTGTTCACCAATGAGAGCGAGTGACAGCCGACTACAGAAACCTCCGACAGCTGATCCGCTGTTCGTGATGTGACGTTTACTCCCACGATGCTTCATTCAGCGACACTAGCCTGGAATCGGCTCTTCTATACGGCTGCGAATCCTCAGAACTGCGAGCACGTGCTCGTCCTCTTGGCTTCGCCTTTGGGGTACCGAAAGACGACCGGTCAGTGAACCCCTGGAGGGCATTTCCATCTCGGAACTCCTTCGACTTCTGACTCTAATGCTGTGCAATGAGAATTCATCTTTGCCTGATGCTTCAGTTCTCCTAAATTTCAGTACTTAACAGTGATTCCCCTGTTTCACTTTCTATCTGATACTGAAATAATAGCAAGCAATGCACCTTTCCCTCAGATTTACACAATACAGAATACTACATATTCCAACATAATTTGTCATTTTTAATGCCGGCATAATCTTCTTCCAAGTTGCTGAGTTCACAGACCGTTTTTATAAATTTCAATTGGATTCACAGCTTTCTGAAATAGACTGTATATACAAACTCATGAAGAAAGCTCATTTTGTCAAAAAAAGAAGGGTTGATCGTTAAAAGCAAAATAACATAAGAAATAGGAGCAGGAGTAGTGCATCCTTTGTCGATTCCTCCGTCTCCACTGATCTCTCTCCTGGGAAATGTCCTTGCCAGCGGAACAAGTGCTTGACTGCCTCTACACATCCTCCCTTACTGCAATTAATGGCCCCAAATATTCCTTCAGATTAGATGACACGTTTGGGTTCATGTACTCGGTCTGGCACTCCCGGTGTGTATTCCTGTACATCAGCGAGACCGACGTAGATTGGACGACAGGTTAGCCGAACACCTCTGCTCTTATCCGTAAGAAGAAGCGGGATCTCCCAGTGGCCACCGATTTTAACTCCATTTCCCTTCCCATTTTGATATGTCAATGCATGCCCTCAACTACTGACGCGGTGAGGCCACACTCATTTTGAAGGAGCAACACTTTATATATTTTATGGGTAGACTGATGCTGATGGCTTAAACGTTGATTTCTCGAACTTCCATTGATGCGCCACGCCCCTTTTCACATTCCCCATCCCTTTTCCCTCTCTCAAGTAATCTCCGTGCCTGTTCATCGCCTCCCACTGGTGCTCCTCTCGCCTTTTCTTTCTTCTGTAGCCTACTATTCTCTCCTGGTGGAATTCCCATTCTCCGGTCATGTAACTCTCAGCAGTGAACTTAGCAGCTCTTTTCTTCATCCCTCTCCTCCAGGTTTCACGTGTCGCCTTGTGTTTCTCTTTCGACTCTCCCAACTTTTAAGACGACTGCCGATGTTCTTGTCCCTCCAGCCCTACCAAAGTGTATTGGCCGGATACTTCGACCATATTGATATTTACTTGGAAATTGCTGTAGTGGCGTCAGCACGGCACATAGAGTTTGTATAAGCGGGGTTCAGAGTAGAGTCTGATCAATTATAAAGAAAGACTGCATAAGCTGGATCTTGTATTCCAAGAGCAGCGAAGGGCAACAAAGTATTTTGGGCATATATTGTTTAGATAATAGAAATCATCCAGAAACAGTCAGAATTATTTCCTGGATGACGCGAAATCTACGACAGTAGTACAGTGGAAGGAATTTTAATTACTAAAAATTACAAACTGAATGAATAGTATGAAAATAATAATGAGGTAGTGTTCATGTTCTTGGTGGGGAGGGTTCTAGCCTTTGGGACTTCGCTCAATTTACAATCGTGTGCTTTCTATTGCATTGGAATCTCCATAGAAGATATAATGCTCTCCACCAAGTATCTATTCAAATCTCTAACACTCTGTGATGCATATCAAATCCATTCAGTGAACAATAACTCATTATTCTTCTTCTGTTTCTCCAAAGTTTTTCACTGGAAGCAGATATAATTGTCCCTATGTTCCGTACCTCTCTGTTAAAAACAATCACACACACACACAAACACATCCAGAAAGTTTACCATCTAACATTGGGCGCAGTAGTTGCCTCTACCTGAAATGGTAGAAAAGGTGGGAACATTGGGTAATATTTGTTTTATGATACATTCGTCAGTATTAGGCATTGACATAGAATCACAGATTCCTAGAGCACTACAGCACAGAATCAAGTCTTTTGACCCATCTAGTCAGTGGATGTTATTCTGTCTAGTCCCGTTGACCCACATATAAAGCATAATCCACACAGCTCCCATCCGTGTCCGATTTTTTCTGAAATGTTAAACATGGTGGTTTTATCAAATTGCTGCTACCCCAAACTCGAGCATACAGCAGTGCATTGCTGACTGTCCTGTCAACTGCAGGAGCATTTAAGGACATTTTCAGCATTTTGCGTCTACAGTCTGAGGTTGTCATCTACTTATTATAAAACTATTGAGCTGCTGCCCAACAAAAGCGTTGTAAGCTGCCTCACTGGCTAAAGTCTCGTAGTGCTTTCATCAACAGTAATTGATTGCTTTAAGAAGTTTGTTTTGGAGCCAATCAACTCTTACTTCAGAGATGACCAGGATTCACTTAATTTATCTGCTGCCACAATCGATCGACAGCAGAATTTTTCTCTTATTTGGCCCATGTAGATAACAGGAGCACATGCGTTAGCCTGCTGGTTATCCAATACGGCTCGGCGTACAACAGAATTTGCCCAGCCAAATTCATCATTAGGTTTAAGACCAGGACCTCTGTTTCTCACCCTGCAATTGGATGGTTTCGTCTCACTCTGTGAGGCTCCAAACGGCAGAGTAAATTTGTTATTAATGTTCATATGTTACTATATACTGCATGAATATTCACTAACCTGCAGGTATTTACAGTAAATATAACGAAACACAATAGAATCAACGAAAAGCTATAGACAGCAAAACACAAATAACCAAATGAGAAAGACAAAAACATTGTGCAAATACATAAACAAACTAATAAATAAATAATATTGAGAATATTATTTCTACTGCGTTTGAAAACATGTATTGTGAAATTTAGTGCTGGGGCTGAATGAAGCTACCTAATCTAGTTCAACGGCCTTGCAGCTAAGTTCAAAGGTGAGGAGCGTTTTCCTGTAATGAGTTTGATAGGTCTTGGTCTCTACTCGATGAAGTTTAAAATAATTAAGAGTATCTCTTTGAAACATATCGATAATTGGAATATTCGGTTAGAGTGGACGCGGATAAGATGTTTTAAACTTTGTAAGATTCCTGGAGCAGAGGACTCAGTCTTTGAATATAAGTACGTCCCTTAAACACAGAGATGAGGTAGAATTCTTTTTAGACAAAATATGGTAATTCTGTTTAATTCATCGCCTCAGACTGTTGTGGGAGTTAGGTTATTGTGCAGATTAACGCTCAGGTTGACAGGCTCCAGAATAGTGGAAATATCGAATGATACGTCGTAAAGCACGTCAATGAGTTGGCATAAGATATTTGCGTAACATTCATAAATATTAGAAAATCTCTTATTTTTGTTCTAATTATGGGTCTTAAAATGTTTATAATTGATGAGATGGCGAATTTGTCTTAAAGACATTATGCGCCTATGATGTGCTTCAAATATTTTTGTACAAATGACAAATATAAACCGGTTTTATTTTGAGCATTTGGAAAAAATAAATCGCTGTGTCTGTTAATTGGTGTGTAATTCTAAAAACAGCTTGGTTACTGTATTCAGTTACATTCGCCAAGTCACAGCCAGGGATTCGGCAGCGCATCAGATTTGGTATTTGTGCTCATGAATATGTACCTGTCAGCTAATTACTATTTGATTGTGATATTGCTTAACTCTATTCATTCAGTCGCAGTGCTTGACAAGACTTTGACATAGTTACGCTTCGCTGCCTGCATTCCTCCTTGCGTGAGAAATTGGGCTATCCAGTCAGCTGACTCTGGAGACCAGCGATACTCATGTTATTCTTAGATTTTCTTTCCACTCGCTGTGTTGGCTACCTTTTAGTTTTGAGTGTTTTACTTAACGACCCAATTTGGCCCAGCATTTGCTTTTTTGTTTCCCCTTTAACGCTGTTCGTATTAATGTCTGTGTAACGCCGACCCGCTTCAATTGTCCCTCACTCCGCACATGGGCCATTTCCGCACTGGAGTGACACATCCTTTACGATTATCCTCATTACCTTGAAGGGAATGAATGCAGGACTGCATAACATGAAGCAGCGTTCATTAAAACAATTATTGGCACCGGCTACCTTAAGATTCCATTTTTTAAAAGTCCTGTAATTTTCAGGAAATGAACAACGAAATCTTCCCTATATATTCCCTGGTGACTGTTGTTGAGTATAAATATAGCAAACTGTAAATACAGTTTATTACATGATTAAAGCGTTTATACAATGTACTTCGTATGTTGATCAAAATGGATTCTATGTTTTGTTAAAAGTAGGAATAGTTCTTTGCTACGATAAGTGCTTTCTCACGCAGTTGTTTAGCTTTCAAATTGCTGATGACGGGGATTGTATTCATTTTTTAACCAATGAGGGAATGTTATTTTGTCTTGTGGGTCTGGGAGCGGGGTTTTCGCGGCCTTTTCGGGGAGCCCGGAAAAAGACGCCATGGAAGGTGGACGTGCGCTGCACTGCTCGGTTGACCACCAGGGTGGTTCCAGGTGCAAGGACTTGGACGTCAGAGGAAAGCGACGAGGGGTCGAATAGTTCGATGGTTGAGCTCCAACGATGTGCATTAAACTGACTGAACTCTGACAGGTTTGGCACCTTTTACTTTATTTTCTTTTCATATATACTGTATATTTAGCACTCATTTATTTTTAGTAAAATCTTTGAAGTATATTCCATGACGGTATCTGGTGTGAATTTGATATTGTGGGTGCGTCGCTACATTAACTTGATTCCCACAGCACCGGCGTATACCGGGAGGCGGGGCTGGAGAGTGGCTGGAGTTTTTCCCCCTCGACATATATCAGCCTGTTGGCCAAGTGTTACGCGTTCTTTACCGATGCGTGGAGTTCCACAAATCTTATTGCTGGCTATTTGTTATTTAATAATCGCATTTGTCGGCATTGCAGGTAAAGTATTGGTGTTAATGTTCAATCTCAAAAGAAATATTTGTGATATGCTTTATCACTATTGTCTATAAATTACAGAATTTCTACCACATTTCTGGTCCTCCAATGTTACTTATACCCTCTGATGTTTGTTTTTTTTTTCATTGCCTATGCCAATTGAGTTTGAACATAGAACATAGAACAGTACAGCACAGTACAGGCCCTTCGGCCCACAATATTGTGCCGAGCATCAAACACTGCCTCCCATGTAACCCATTACCTTAAATTCCTGCATATACCTGTCTAGTAGTCTCTTAAACTTCACTAGCGTACCTGCCTCCACCACTGACTCAGGCAGCGAATTCCACGCACCAACCACTCTCTGAGTGAAAAACCTTCCTCTAATATCCCCCTTGAACTTCCCTCCCCTTACCTTAAAGCTATGTCCACTTGTACAGAGCAGTGGTGCCCTCGGCAAGAGGCGCTGCTGTCCACTCTGTCTATTCCTCTTAATTAGATTTAATTTCCCGATGTAGAGTTAGACTCTAAATTGGGTATTGAGTCCAGCTAATTTTGCATAGCCAATAAATACTGCATATTCAAAAAGTGAAATAATATCCAAGGATTCAATGTCCATTGAGGAATTGGATGGCGGAGGAGAAGAAGCTGTTCCTGCATCGCTGAGTGTGTGTCTTCAGGTAACAGTGATAGAAGGGTATGCCCTGGGTGCTGGAGGTCCTTAATTATGGACGCATATTTCTGAGACACCGTTCCTTGATGATGTCCTGGGTACTTTGTTGGATAGTAGCCATGATGAAGCTGACTAGATTTACAACAATCTGCAGCTTCATTTTGGTCCTGTGCAGAAACCTCCTCCCTCCATGCCAGACAGTGATCCAGCCTGTCAAATTGCTCTCCATGGTGCAACAATAGAAGTTTTTGAGTTTATTTGTTCAAACACCAATTCTGTTCAAACTCCTGCTGAAGTGTAACCACGGTGCTGCCTTCTTCTAGAGTATTTTATCACATCTAGTAAATGTTACTTCCTTGCGACATCTAATATATAGCTTCTTTGATAGCTGTTGTATAACGTATTTTCATTTTGATGTTAAAGATCCAATTGTGATGGAAGCAACTCCCCCTTTTATTCCAGTTGTATGAAGAGCTTAAAGTAACTTTTATTAAATATATTAAAAGAGAACCGACGTTAATTGGAGAATTTTATTAGAATATTGCTTCAACTGAATAAGGATAGAGTAAGTCGTGAAGGGTTGAAATTTGAATCAGATATTTTGAGATTCAATATCCTTGCTGCAGGCAGGTGATGACATTGACATAATGGAGAATGCAGTTCGGAAGTTTGGTCATTCATAAATGTAAGTTCTAGGATTTAAGGTCAAATAAGCGGAGGAAGGTAAGAGTTGGTAGTAAGATTGGGCGACATTCATTTTCAATATAAAGGAAAAAATTTGTGAGTTTCTGAGACCATATGTGGACTGCACATGCCAGATTACCATGGGGTCGAATGGCGAGGGAAGGGACTGCAGCAGAGAATGTGTTTGGTGGAAGAAGAACTACCTGGGAAAGTGACATCCCTATCAGCGCAGATTTGCAGTGGCAACTTACCATTCGACTGCGGTATGAAGTCTTACAATGATGTCCCAGATCATGCTGGTGGAGAAGGCCTTGCCCATCTTGTTAAATACGACGACTGTAGCGTATCCAAATGCATGAAGGAATGTTGATTAAATAACTAAATATTTCATGAGGAAGTGAATGCCAAACATCCAACTGTGTATCCTCACAACAGGGGTATCCAAGAGTACTGACTCAATCGTCCTATGGATAATCACCAGCAGTAAGCCCCCAGAACTCCAGTACACTGAATGGTGTCAATGGTAAATACTTCAGTTAGCGGTTGTAAAACGAACGGTACGACAAAATGAGATGCGACCCATTGCCGAGTATGGTTTTAGCACAAATACCACCTATCGGTAGCGACACACTGGAGCATGGTCCCACTAAGCTTTCAAAAATAAAGGATTTCTCTTTCGGTGTTTCCGTGATATATTACTGGATACGTGTTCCCCCAAAGACCCCAGGCCCTTCCCTCCCTGAGTCTTCGCTAAGTTTTCCCAAGGACTCCCTCTGCTTTCGTACCCGCGGGCTCACCCGCCTTCTCGCGTGACACCGGCTGCGAGCAGCCCACGGCATTGTTCGTCCTCTTATGGGAATTCGCTCCCCCCTATCAGTTCCAACATATGGGGGGCGGGGAGGGGTTCGACCTGCTGATAACAGCTGAGACATCTCAGTTCTCAACTCCGCCACAATCTCCTCTACCGCTGCACTGGTGAGGCCATCCTTGATATTTCACCACAGCGGACCACTACCAAGGATTTTGCCATGCTGAAGGAGCCCGTCTGTGCATCCGACGCGCTCTCCTCCTCCCTTACCTCTCTGATCCCCTCAATAAAAGAGGGAGGGAAGCGTCTTACGGGACATTCGGAGACCCCAACCAATCAGGTCATGGGACAGTGCGCTCTCGGCTATCTGATCCACGATTAACTGATCCACCTTAGCCGCCTAAATGACCCCTCTGTGCCGCAATTTATTTAGCTGCCACTCTTGCCGAAAAATGTATGAAGAAAGATTCCGCTCCTTCTCCTTACGCATGCTCTGAAATCCCGCCTTGAGCTCCATTTGGTCTTACTATCCGGCAAGAATGTTTTCCAGCGCTTTCATGAACTCACCAGTTTTGGCTACGGGATACCGTAAGCTGACAGCTTTCACACCGTCGACAGCTCGCCCACTCAAACCAATCATTGTCGCTTTACGTCATAAGAGAACATCTACTCATCTAACACTGGGAGATCGGCTCCGCCCAAGTCCGATTTTCATCTTCCCCTTTACAGGTGGGCGGTATTCCAGAAAATAGGCAGGAACTTTGAACCTGGCCAATTTTGAGTTTTTCGCCACAGTGCTAAGGAGGCCTGGGACTTATTAGATATTCGAAATCCGACCACTCCTTCCCCTCAACCCTCAGAAACGATAGAACCCTATCTTTGTAATCTCTTCCCCCAGCTGGGGAAACTCTACTTTCTATTCGGCCTTCACGGCCACCGCTAAGTCAGCGCCAGTCTGCATGAAATCGAGGGATGTGCCCGCCATTGTGGCAAACCTTTGTCCCGCTATTGCAAATTTCACAGTACTTAGCAGACTAATTAACAACTCATCTGGAGTACGAACATCTACCACACTGGTTGAATTCTCACGGTAATCACACAGCATCCAACAAAATCAATTCAGGACGATACCCCACAATTGTAATTCTAGGTTCGGCGAGCGGCTTCATCTAGGGGAAGTTAGATCCCGACCCGGCCAAACTTAAGAAACCTTGTTTGAATGGATGCTGCGTGATCTGTTCCTTGTTACAAATCACGTAGAACGTAATAAAATAAAATAATGTAATGCCAGTTCACAAATTGGAGCATGCAGAGCAGCTTCACAAAATGACAGCCTTCATTCCATCGACTTCATGGCAAGAATAAAATAAAATTAAATAATCGGTTTATCTGCAGCCACTGTCTCTTATTTATTAGAATGCACTGATGTATAGACTGTACTTATTTCCGCCCAACAAAACTTCTGAATCAATTGACCAAAGTAAAGCCAAAGGAACCCTGAGCGCAGAATTCATCAGCAGCGAGGAAACCGGGTTCTGAGCATGAGGAAACATCTTCCGAGTGAAGTGTTACGGATCGGAACAATTAGAAAGTGTATATTTCTTAAAATAATTTATTAATGAGAATCAGTGGAAATTTCAGTCCCAGCTTTAGCTCGTCTCTGATCATACTCTGTGTCCTCGCATAAATAAACGGGTTCACACAAGCACAGAGGAACTGAAGCACGTACCGGCCTTGTTCCAGAGGAAGAATTGATTCACTGAAATTGGAGCCTGTAAAGTAAGGGACTTTGGCAATGCGAATGTAGAGGAAGGTTACCAGCGTGAGCAGCCACAAGAGGATAAAGATGCCCGAGATACTTAGCAGCAGGACGATAGACTTCCTGCGACTGCTCACTTCAGGGTCAATCTGACTCTCAGTGTTCCCGCCGCTCTGGAGTCTCCTGCGGATTCTAATGGCCCTCAAAATATGCCTCACGGTTCGGAAATTGAATACGCAGATTAAAACGGATGGCAGACATGGGGTTAAAATACTATCGATCCAATCAAATGCTATCCAGGCAGGTGAGGTATAATACCTAGATTTAGGCATGTACTGTATGCGTTCATTTTCATTTGGAACTTCATATTCAAAAGCAAGAAATGCTCTTTTGAAACCGCAGGTAACAGTAACCGTTCCAATTACCACATTCGCCGTTCGCTCCGGGCAATACTTTGTCTTTAACTTCTGGCAGCAAATAGCCACATACCGATCCAGTGTGAACATCACCGTTACCCAAATGGAACAGTCTCTTATGATATATGCTAACACAAAGTTCATAATGCAGGCCGGAACGGTGGTCAAAACATTGAACGGTAAAAGCATGGGAACAATCCCGTGTAATATCACGCCTGTAATGACGACTAGGAGATCGGTCACCGCCATGGACAGCAGGTAGACAGTGATGCATCTGGACAGACCGCACCGCCGGCGGAACAATACCGCAATAACGGCCAGGTTAGCTGCAAAAGAAGCCAAGAGAGTACGTCTATGTCTAGCCACTGTAAGTGTGTGCATGTGGGTGTGTGTGTGTGTGTGTGTGTGTGTGTGTGTGTGTGTGTGTGTGTGTGTGTGTGTGTGCGTGTGTGTGTGTGTGTGTGTGTGTGTTTGTGTGTGTGTGTGTGTGTGTGTGTTTGTGTGTGTGTGTGTGTGTGTGTGTGTTTGTGTGTGTGTGTGTGTGTGTGTGTTTGTGTGTGTGTGTTTGTGAGAGAGAGAGAGAGAGAGAGAAAGAGAGAGAGAGAGAGATAATAGTCTCAGTGAATGAGTAGAGTGGAAGAACGGTGTGTGTTTACAATTTTTGTTATTTTTCTGTGGTAGCATTTATTGATATTGTTACAGCTCGGTAGAAACTGTCGTTGAAGAGTACGTTCTTTTTGGCTTTTTCAAAGGATGGAAGAAGGAGCAAGAGAGAATGGTACGTATGGATTAAATTATTCAGGTTATTATACTACGACAGAAAAAAAATATAGGCAGAACCCATAACGAGGAGGCTGAGCTACCAAACTGCGGCCATGTGCACAACAGTTACCACGCCGTAATGTATCGAGTTTGGGTGTGTTTTGCGGTACATCAGTAAAAATTGGTGAGGTTTGATGCAGTTAAATTATATTGTTTTCGATAGTTGAGGGCAAAGTGGAGTTGCCAAACCATTGCATCGTAATAACTCTTTGGTGTACCTGGACACTCTTTGGTAAGGATTACTCAGAGGAATTTGGAGGTCTCACTGCTCTCAACGTTTAGTCCGTTGTTACACACACAAGGAGGATGTGCATAACGCTATTCCTGGAATCAAGCCCCCGCTCTTTGGTTTTGCTGACATTGAAGGAGAGGTTCATTACACCATGTTACTAATCCGGCTTTTTTCCTTCCTCCACTGCGATTCGTTGTTTCTTGAGATACAACGCCACAGGTTATAGTGGAATTGTGCCACGCTGTGATGAGTATAGTGGGAATAACATATGAACCGCAGTGTTCAATTCTATGGAGCAGCAGTGTTTGGTAGTCAAACAACTTCAGCAATTCTCCATTTTTCCAACCATGCATTTGACACATTATGATGTTAAATTGGGGTCAAAGCCACCTCAACATGTTTTCCTTCCTGTAGAAATCTAATGCCTACATAAGTGCATTATTAAGGGTAAAATGTTGCAACATATCTACCTAATAATGTAAAAAAATATGCATGTTTTCACTGAGGTAACAGCGCGCCTACAAATCATAGAAAAATCTTTGAGGATGTATCGGTCAGATGAGGCAAAGAAAAGTCTATTATTTACTTATAATTTCAGAAGATCGCTAACATGGTGCCACATATTAGGCATTTTGTGGGCATGAGGCTGCTCAATTGCACCACATGATGGCACAGGCAAGGTTATAGGAGCTGTGGAATGGCACAACTCGGAAACTCTGGATAAGGAGTCCTTTATTTGAGATGGTAGAAGTTCTGAGGGATCAATGATGGGACCGGAATTATTTCTCTATATATGAATTCTTGGATTAAAGGAACTGATCGTGCAGATGGCATAAGATGGTAATTGCTCGTAATTTATCTCAGTGCTTCCCAGCAGAATGAGAGATGACAACATACGGATCAAACCCACTAATGATTGCATACTTTAATGAAATACACACCAGCACCATTTGTGACAAAAGTACTATTAAGAAAGACAATTTGAAGGGAAATGTATGCAATTAAACAATAGCGCCAATGAAGCAAAATATGCAAAAATATTAATGTATGAGAGAAAAGCATGAGCGAAAATGCCATCAACACTCGGAAAGCGACCATGCAAGTAAACAAAGCGGTTATAGAACGATGCATATCTCATTCATTTATAATAAGCAATAATACTTTACCAGGAATGCCAATAACCGCAATGAAGATGTAGTAAATGATCAACGCCAAGATATTTGGAGGTGGATGCATTGTTATCAAAACCTAGGAGTATCCAATACAGTGACTACACACCCTGCTGTATTTATATCCAGTAGTAATCATCAGGGAGGATTATATGGAGGCATCATTATTTACTTGAGCTAATTACCGCATTTACAAAAATAATCTAAAAGCAGCTGACTTCAATAATTGTTTTGATGAATAATTTAGTTTAACGTCTATTCATGTTTCCAATCTTCTATGAAAACAGGTGTATAAGATGATAACGGATATTGATCGTGTGGATAGTCAGATGCTTTTTTCCCAGGGCTGAAATGATTGCCACAAGAGGACACAGGTTTGAGGTGCTGGGCAGTAGGTACAGAGGAGTTGGCAGGTGTAAGGCTTTTACTCAGAGAGTGCTGATTCCGTGGAATGGAATGCCAGCAACGGTGGTGGAGGCCTATACAGTAGGGTGATTTAAGAGACTTTTACACAGGTATATGGAGCTAAGTAAACTAGAAGGCTACAGGTAAGCCCAGTAATCTTTAAAGTAGGGTCATGTTTGGCTCAAATTTTTGGCCGTAGGGCCTGTAATGTGCTGTAGGTTTTCTGTAGCTCTAAATGTGCGAATCTCGCTGTGTGAGCAGCTATAAGCGCTGGTGTGTTGCAGTATATTAGGGGAAGGGCTCACGTTTCATGTACACACATAGTTAAGTAGTTGTTCATTGGTTGCTTAATCCTGTGTATCTTGAATGATATAATGAGTATACTGTGTGTTCACTATTGTATTTTAACGAAAGAAGAAGAAAAAAAATGATAACCGACGGGAAGATTTTACACGCAGTGTGATCCATGTGGAACCAACGGTTAACGAAAATGGTCAAATCGGCAGTTGTACAGATATTTAAATTGCATTTATACAGCTGAATGTATGGAATACAGTTAGAACCATTTAGAATGAGACTCATTCAATTATGTGCATTGTTCAGCAAGGAAGAGTTGGGCTGACGGACCAGTTTCCATGTTTTTGAAGTCTACTGCTCTTCACTTGGGAGTCCTGACTTTGGAGGATCAGAGCAAACAAACCAATTAGTAAGTAGTGGCAAGCAAGTTAGCACAGGACAGTACTCGCACCCAATAACTCACAATGCACTGTGATGATTATATTGAATGATTAAATGCAATAATTCCACTTTTCCACATTACACTAAGCTAGGTGGGGCTCTGGCCTGTGAAGATCGTGTACCGTAATCGGTACGATTTGCACAGGTGGTTAAAGCATTTTTTTTATGCTGATAAGTTTCGTATTGTCAACTTTGTGTCAAAATCGTTCAGGGAGATGATTATCTGAACGGTCGGAGATTTTGAAAGCTGTACAGACAAAAATTTTCGTGTAAACCAGGGAATGGAACATTGAACAGGCATTTAAGAAGAAAATTACAAGTTTCTCCCCACAACCATAGATTTGTCCACAGAAGCAGAGATGCCTTGTTGCACTTAAGCACTTTCAGTAAAATGGACGTTTTGGATTCTTAATCGAAGAAGAACATACCTGCCACGTAGGGAGTGCAGGACAGCACAGGTTAACAAAGCTGATACGAAGTCTGCCGTATGAACAGTGACTGAGGGCATTGTGGCTATGTTCACTATTTTTCGAAGAGAGGACCAGCAATAGTTTTCTGAGAATTGTGTGGCGGTACGTCCTGCCGGAATTTAAGCAACGAAGTGAAAATCTAAGCGGGTAACTTATTATAAAAAAGAAGATTCCACTTATAATTTTTGAAGTGATTTCATTTGAAAGCTGCAGGAAATACTGTAGACAACAACGTTAGAAGGTTGACTGGCAGTTTCATTGCCCAGTATTAACTTTTGTAGTTGCAGTTAAATGTATGGTGCAGGGAAGTCAGTACAAACTGTTTTGCCATTACGAATTAAGAGCATCTGGATTAGAAATCCTTGTTAACTTTTTCATTGTGTCTCTGTATACATACGCTCTTTCGTGTCAACTATTAATCAATATTTCCTTTTAGTATCAATATACAAGCTGAAATTTTACTTCCTTGCTGATATCGAATAATGAAAGAGGACAGCAAAGAATGAGACACTACAAACGTTTGTTCTCAAAACAGCGTCCCCCTCCTCACACGCACTTGCAGCAGCAAATCATCAAAGCACTCCCCTTCTCCCACTTTTTGCAGCAAAATCCATCAGATCCCACCACCCACCAGCAAGCAATAGCGAATGTCCCAAGAGAGACCACAGAACATAAACTAATTGTTCACTCAACAATTCCACATTCTACAGACTCAGTCTCTCGCTAATAAAGGGGCAGAGTGGTGTCACTCGGCGAAAGGTTAAACCAAACTTATTAAAAAAACACGCTGATTAGGGTGTTAAAGCCTGCAACGTAGTTTCTAATTCTCTGGCTGGAGAATTAACAGCAAACATTCGTCCACCAACGGGAGGGTGTGCGAGCCGACGAGTGAAACCACCGACCGCTGATCCGCTATTCCCGATTGAAAGTTTTCTCCCTCGAGGCTTCATTCAGCGCCAGTAGCTAGGAATCGGCTCTTCTACAGGGCAGCGAAGCCTCAGAACGCCGAGCACGTGCTCGTCCTCTTGGCTGCGCCATTGGGATACAGAAGAACGGCCGATCAGATTTACGACGCGTTCCATCTCCGTAAAGAAACGCTGTTTGAGTGTAGCTGCAGATCAAAGACGAAATCTTATTAACTGGTTACCTGGTCATTCGAATAAATATTTTTTCTGAATACTGAACAGCTTCGACTTCCGACTTTAATGCTGTGAACAGGGAGTTCATCTTAGCCTGATGTTTCAGTTCTTCCAAATTTCAATATTGAACAGTGATTCGCCTGTTACATTTTTACATCTGATACGGAAATAATACCATGCATTGCTGCTTTTCCCCACATTTACTCAATACAGAATACTACAAGTAAATACAATATTTTTAATGCCGGCATAATCTTGTTCCAATTTGCTGTGTTCACAGACCATTTTTAAAAAAAAAAATTCGATTGGATTCACAGTTTTCCAAATTAGTGCGTATATACCAATTCACAAAGAAAGCTCATTTTGTAAAAAAAAAGAAGGGTTTATCGTTAACAGCAAAAGTACATAAGAAATAGGAGCAAGCGTAGGACATCTGGTTTATCGTGATGGATCTGCCGTTCAATAAGATTATTGTGGTCAAACCATGGACTCTTCATCACCCACCTATCTTTTCTCCATAAGCCTTAATTCCCCTACTAAATCCATCCAAACTTAATTTTAATATATTGACGTAGCTTCAACCACCTCATTGGGCAGAGAAATCCACAGATGCACCACTATCTGGTAAACACGGTTCCAGCTCATCTCCATTCTAATCTACTCTCGCGAATCTTGAGGACATGGCCCCTGGTTATAGTCTCAGCTGCCAGTCAAAACAAATTTCCTGTCTCTATCTTATCTATTCCTTTCAGAATTGTATTAGTGTCTATAAGATCTCGGACTGGTGTCTCACGTCTGTGGTGGGAATGATTCTTAGAGATAGGATCTATTGGAATTTAGAGAATCAGGAGCAGTCAGCATGACTTTGTAAAGGGCAGATCGTGTCTAACAAGCCTGTTAGAGTTCTTTCAGGAGGTGACCTGGCAGATGCATGAGGGAAGTACAGTGGATGTGGTCTACATGGACTTTAGTAAGGCATTTGACACGGTAAGTTTATTCAGATAATCAGAAGGCATGGGATCTAGGGAAGTTCGGTCAGGTGGATTCAGAATTAGATACCTAAAGTAGAGCGTCGCGTCGTGGTGGTGGGAATACATTCTAATTGGAGGGTTGTGACTAGTTGTGTCCCACAAGGATCGATTCAGGGATCTCTAATTTTTGTGGTTTTTGTTAATGACCTGGATATGGGGGTAGAAGGGTGGGTTGGCAATTGTGCAGACAACACAAGATTGGTAGAGTTGTGGATATTGTACAGGAATGTCGAGGATTGCAGAGAGACATCGATAGGTTGCAGAAGAGGGCTGAGAAGTGTTCAAAAAGGAGAACTGTGAGGTGGTACACTTTGAAAGGACAAACGCCAAGGCAGATTACAAAGTAAATGGCAGGATATATGGTAGCATGGAGGAGCAGAGGGATCTGGTGCTACATGTTCACAGATCTCTGAAAGTTGCCTCACAGGTTGATAGGGTAGTTAAGAAAATTATGTGTGTTTGCTTTCATAAGTCGAGGATTAGAGTTGAAGAGTCGCGGGGTAATGAAGCAGCTCTGTAAAACTCTGGTTAGGCCACATTTAGAGTACTGTGTCCAGTTCTGGTCGCCTCACTATAGGAAGGATGTGGAAGCATTGGAAACGATACAGAGGAGATTTACTAGGATGCTGCCTGGATGACAGAGTATGCATTATGAAAAGAGATTAAGGGAGCTAGGGCTTTAATCTTTGGAGAGAAGGAAGATGTGCCATAAGGTAGGCGTTGAGAGCGGACCTAAATGCAAGACACAAACACTGAAGTACTAGGCACAGGACTAGTGTGTCAAGAAAGGAAGGGAAAATTGGGAAGAAACGTCGCTGGACAAGTCGCAGGCCCTGGACGAGACCAGGATAGAGGGCCTGGGTTGGGACTGACTGAGAAAACGGGACCTGGAAGAAGAACTAGGAACTGGGAACCAGGAATTTGGAACCTGGACAAGGACTCCGAGCCAGAGACTGAACAGGGAACCGGAACCTGGGTCTTAACTCGAGCTCGGACTTCAGATCTAGTCGAGGACAAGACGTGGCAAGGCAACAGGACTGGACGTTCAGTCAGGAAGCGGGTCAACTTGGCTGTACGAGGACATGAAGCTCAGACTTGGCCTAGTCGAGGGAGAGCAGGAACTCAGAGCCTTGGTCGAGGGAGATCAGGGTTTTGGTCGACTCGTGTACGAGTAACCTCTTTCCATAGTACTTTCGACTATCAGTTCTAAGCCTAGCATCGATCTTGAATTTTCTACTAAAGCCAAGACTCCGGGTAAAGAATCCCTTGGCACCCATTCTACGCTCGCTACGACCGTAACGACTCTCGACTCGGCCTCCGCGCCCGTGATCAGCACTTAAGTTCGTTCCACCACCACATCCTTACGACAGGATGAGAGGAGAGATGATAGAGCTATACAAGATATTAAGAGGAATAGATAGATTGGAGAACGAGCGCCTCTTCTCCAGGGCAACACTGCTCACTCCCAGAGGACATGGATTTAGGTAAGGGGTGAAAATTTCAAGGATGATATTACTGCAAGGTGTTTTTTACTCAGAGAGTAGTTGATGCATGGAATGAACAGCTTGAGTCTGCGATGGAGGCAGATACACTGGGGAAACTTAAGAGAAAACTAGACCAGTATATATAATGATTTAGATTCGATTAGATTAGATTATGAGATTATGATTTATTATTTATGACTTAGATTATGATTTGGGGTTGGGTGTTATATGGGAGGTAGGGTTTAAGGATCGGCAAAACATTGTGGGCCGAAGGGCCTTTATTGCGTTGCACTATTTTATGTTCTATGTTCCGTGTTTTATCTCTTCTCATTTATAATCCAGCCAGTACAGTCACAGGTGGATCAATCTCTCCTGATAGTCTCTAGAAGCAACCTGGAGAACCTCCACAGCATCGCCTCCAAAACCTTCCTCAAGTATGAAGACCAGAACTGCACACAGTACTCCAGGTACTGCCTCGCCAACACCCTGTATAGTTGCAGAATAAACTCCATACTCTGAAATTCAATCCCTCTATCAACTAAGGTTAGCATTCCATTTGTCTTCTTGAAAACCTGCTGCATCCGCAACCAACCTGTTCTGATTCATGCACAAGCACTTCCAAGTCCCTATGCACAGTAGCAATCTGCGCTTTCATTTCTCCTTCCAAAGTAGATGAGCTTTCATTTAGCAATATTGCACTCGATCTGCCAGATCAATGCCTACTCACTTATCCTCTCTGCAGACTCTCCGTACCTTCTGCACAATTTCCTTTTCCACTCAATTTTTCCACTCAATCATCAGCATAATTAGATACACTGCACTCGGTTCGCTGTTCCAGATCGTTAATGTATATGTAAACATTTGCTGGCCCAGCATCAACCGCTGTGGCACACCACACACCACTGATTGCCAACCAGAGTAACGCTTATGTATCCTAACTCTCTGATTTTTATCAGTTAAACAATCCTCTACCGATGCTATTATATCAACCCCAGCTCTGTGCATCGATATCTTATGGATAAGTATTTTATAGGGTATCTTTTAAAACACCTTATGAAAATCCAAATACACAACGTCCATCAGTTCCTATCTATCCATTACACTTGTTATATTCTCGAAGAACTACGGTAACTTTGTCAAACAAGACTTGCCTTTGCTAAATCCATGCTGTGTCTGCCTGATGGGTCCACTTCCCTCTAAATGCCTCGCAATTTCTTCTTTAATCACAGCTTCCTGCATTTTACAGCCGCATATGTTAAAGTAACTGTAGTTACCTGCCTTTTGCCTACATTATTTTTTGAACAGCAGCGTGCCATTCGCTGTCCTCACTTCTCACCGCATCCATAACATTCCTCTTTGCATGTTAACTGTGTCCTCCACCCGAAGGACAAACACGGAATAGTTACTCAAAGCACAGCCATTTCCTCATTACACAATATCAATTCCCCCTTCTAGTCCTCCAAGAGACTTACGTTCACTTTAACGACCTTTTCCGCTTTAAATAATTATAAAATGCCACTCACACAAAATGCTGGTAGAACACGGCAGGCTGGGCAGCATCTATAGGGAGAAGCGGTTTCGACGTTTCGGGCCGAGCGGGTGTTGTTGTTTGAATTTCTAGCATCTGCAGATTTCCTCGTGTTTGCTCTATAAAAATAGCACTATATGTTTTTATATTGTGTGCTAGCTTATTTTCATAATCTAGATTCCCTTTCTTTATTTATCGCTAGAGGCACTTTGTTGCTTTTTAAAGTTTTCCAAATCCAAGCCTGACTCAATCCACCCTTACCGTCCTTGCTTTTAACTGGAATATATTTTTGTTCAGCACTGTGAAAAATCATTTTGAAAGTCTTTCACTGTTCCTCAACTGTCTCACCATATAGCCAGATTTCAAACCCTCCCACATGCCATTGTAGTTTCCGTTGGTTAGGCATATTACACTGTTTTTAGATTGAGCTATTCCATCCTCCATTTCTATGAGAAATTCAATCATACTGTGATCACTATTTTTAAGAGGGTCACTAACTACGAGGTCACTGATTTAAACTGTCTGATAGCATAAGACCAGATCTCCTGCGTTAGTACAGGGGAGCTGTATGAGACATAAGCGATTAATTTGGGAGAAAGGGAACATAGAGATTCATAACGATTCTGAGATGGTGAATTGAGGATAAAATCGTTTAATGTCACATGATTGTAGCTACGATTGGTCGAGAGCCGTTTCTTCGAACAGCTTATTCCTTTATTTATTTGTATTGTGTTCCGGTAGTGACCTTCACCTGCAGCTCTGGTGCCTTCTCGGCCACATGCCCCACCCCACGGCTTGCCACTCTCGCGATACTCAACATTCCTTGCTACCCCCAAATTTATAAACTTGCTTTCTGCTCCTCATTAACAAATAATGCAAAAGGCATACGCGCCCAAGCTATATGCATGCGCCTATCACTTTTGCACAGCACTGTACTTTTATTGGTATTATGAGTAGGTTAACTGAGTCTGGTTTATGTCCTTTTCTGGGTATCCATGAAATGATTCCATGTTCTAATATTTCAGAATCCCTTCTGACCAGAGCTCTAAAGACATTTTGTGATCAGACCGACCTTGCAACGATATTCTATCCGATTCCGAATTCACCAAGCTTCTTGAAATATAAGTATTTTTTTATTAAACAAAATATACTTTATTCAAAATAAACTTATATGCAATAAACCATTCAATGACCTTTAATCCTTTACAACTGTTTCCATTACAGTCTTTACATTTTCACACTTTTCGCCACCCACCTGACACTCTGTTATTTCATTTTTACATGCACTTGTTTAGGGGTATATACCCCACCCCCATCCTTTAACACCCGCGGAGGAAGAACCCTAGACTGCGGTCGTTCCCCACTGGGGCCTTGCTGTGGCTGCACCAAGTTTTAGAGCGTCTCTCAGCACGTACTACTGCAGCCGAGAATGTGCCAGTCGGCAGCATTCCCCCACGGAATTCCTCCATGTGCATTCCTCCATGTGCTGGTAGACCATCAAGTTTCGGGCCGACCAAAGAGCGTCTTGTCCGAGTTGATTATCTGCCAGCAGCACCGGATGTTGGTCTGGATGTGCGACCCCGGTATCAGCCCATAGATCAGAGAGTCCTCTGTTACGCAGCTGCTGGGGCTGAACCTCGACACTGTCCCTTCCATCCTCCTTCACAACGTTTCCACGAACCCGAAGTGTGCAAAGAGGTGGGTCACCGACTCTTCCTCACTGCAGTCCTCCCGCGGGCAGAGGGGGATGGAGACGATATCCCGGGCTTTCAGGAGGGATCGGACTGGGATGGCCCGTCTCACCGCCAGCCAGGCGAGGTCTTGGCGCCTGTTGGTGAGGTCTGGCGATGAGGCATTTTGCCAGATGAACTGCACGGTCTGCTTAGGGAACCACCGGACTGTGCTGTAAATACCCAGTGAGCTCAAATAATCTTCCTTGTGGCCAGACCTCTGTAATTCCACTGTACCAATGCCTCTTCCTACTCCAACTTTATCTAACTTGTAACAAATGGATGGAACATCGGGACAGCAGGTAGTGCAGCTTCCTCACAACCCCGAAATCTCAAGGTCGATCCTGTTCTACGATGACGTCTATGTGGAGTTCCGACGTTTACCTAGAATTGTATGGTATCTCTCCCATATGCAAAAGATGTGAATGCTGGCAGGACAAATGGCCACTGTAAATTAAAGACAATGCCTCGGTGTGTGGCTGTATCTAGTTGGCGTGCGGTACAAGCCGCCTCATAATTCTATATCAACTAGTAGTGAGGACAACGTCTAGTGAGTGAATGGAACCATTTGCTGGATGAAGTGGTAGGAATGGGAACAATTACCACTTTTAACTGTCATAGGAAAAGTAAGAGGATAGGAAATATCTGTCCAAAAATTGAAAGGCTCAGTAAAAAAAAAAACAGTTTGCCTTATTATCAACAACTTGTTACCTTTCTGTTTTCTCGGCAAACTTGCCAAGCTGCACTTTCCCAATGGTGAATCTGCCAACCTTTCTGAAATGGGGCAAATGGCAGCAAATGTCATCAGCTCAGTTGCAATTTTGTTGGCCTGAACGAGTATCGATAATGGTCAGTATCTCTACTTTAGAAACAGCATTAGTATACTGTAGACCTGAGCACGTGGGCTAGTAGAAAAGGCGCTGCGCGTGCTTTTAAAAATAAACAATTTGCCAAGTATTAAAGATTGCTTATTGCAGTAATTTATTAATGACAGTAAGGGGATATTTCAACCCAAGCTTTATCTCGTCTCTAATCTTGCTCTGTGTCCCTGCATAAATAAATGGGTTCAGACAGGGACACAGGAACTGCAGCACGAACCCACTTTCTTCCAGAGGAAGTATTGAATCACTGAAATTGGAACCTGTAAAGTAAGCAACATTGGCAATGCGAATGTAGAGGAAGGTTACTAGCGGTATCAACCACAAGATGATAAACATGCCTGAGATACTCAGCAGCAGGACGATAGACTTCCTGCGATTGTTTACCTCCGGATCATTCTGACTGTCACTGTTTCCGCCGCTCTGGAGTCTCCTGCGGATTCTAATAGCCCTCAAAATGTGCTTCACCGTAAGGATATTGAACAAGCAAATTAGACAGAATGGTAAACATGGGGTTAATATGCTATCGATCCAGTCAAATGTTATCCAGGCAAGTGAGGTATAATATACTGATTTAAGCATACATGGCGTGGGCTCATTGTTCTTTGGAACTTCATAAACAAAATAATTAACTACGTTTTTGAAACAGCTGATGATACTAACCGTTCCGATCACCACATTCGCCGTTCGTTCCGTGCAATACTTCGTCTTTAATTTCTGGCAGCAAATAGCCACATAGCGGTCAAATGAGAACATCACCGTTACCCAGACGGAGCAGTCTCTTACTATGAAAGCTATCACGAAGTTTATATTGCAGGCCGGAACAGTCGTCAAAACATTGAACGGTAAAAGCATGGGAACAATCCTGTGCAATATCACACCCGTGATAACGACCAGCAGATCGGTCACTGCCATGGAGAGCAGGTACACTGTGATACACCTGGACAGACCGCATCGTCTGCGGAGCATAACCACAATCACGGCCACGTTAGCTGCAATAGAGGAAGGAGGGAGTGCGTTAATTTGTGTGTGTGTGTGTGTGTCTGAGTGTGTGTGTGTGTGTGTGTGTGTGTGTGTGTGTGTGTGTGTGTGCGGGCATATCTGGGGGTTTTTCTATGTGTTGTGTGCGGTAAATTTCCTTGTCTGTGCAAGCGGTTGTGATTTTTTTTTTCGCGTACGTGGCTTGAATATAACATTTGTATTCTTTTTAATATCTGGACTGCGTCATTTGTGTGCATGAGTGCATGATCAAGGGTGAGTGACAAATGCTTAAAGATGCAGAACTCTGCGATAAAACTTAAACTTCACGGTATCCAGTGTGACTTCTATTGACTCAACCCTCGAAACAGAGTTACCACTTTCGAACGTTATTGTACCATTAACTATGTTGTACTGTTGCAACTTAACGGAATTTGGATTTACACAGGGGGTTTGTCTCTGTGAAAAAAATATTTAACAAGAATGTCATATTCCATTGCGTATTTGTATTGATTTACTGTGCGCTTGTACGTTTCTTACTAGATAAATGGCAGTCTTTTTTTTTCTCGGAGATGCTTGGACACGATGGACACATCAATCGGTGATCAACTGGTCTGCAATTGTATGGTTTAGCATTTCCTCTCTATTTGTATGAGAAGTAGCTTACTGTTGTCACGTGTACTGACATACAGCGAAAAGCCTGTCCTGAACGCTGTTCATGCAGATCAATGCCTTACACAACGCACAACGCATTGATGAGGATGAAGATGAAACACAACAGATGTAGAATAAAGCTGCAAGAAAACGTGGACTGCTTTACTGAGGCAGCGTTAAAATATAGACATCGTACATATCTGGAAGGCTGCGGGGGTTGGGGTGTCTGGGACAGTTGGTGTTCGGGTCTCTCTGAATCATGGTCATGACTCTCTGTAGCTCCTTGTGGTCACCTGCACAGCAGTTGCCACAACGTAATGTTTCCGGTTAGGTGGCGCGCAGCGGTGCATGAATAAAGATTGGCCAGTTTTGACGTGGACTGATCAATTTTCTAGCAACCTCCTGAGAAGTTAGAGCCGCAACTGTGCTAGATTGTTGTGACATCCACTTGTTTGTACCGAGACCGCCTATTGTTGAGATCCACTCAAAGATGCATGAAGCTCTCAATCCTCTCAGCTTCAGCTCCGTTGATATAAACAGGATAATGTGCACAGACACGCTTTATGAAGAGTATGACTGGATCTTTAGTTTTGTTGACATTTCAAGGGAGATTCTTGTCAAGACTTCGTGTTATGAATCTGTCTTTCACTTTCCTGTACTGCGACTCAGAGCTACCTGTGATACAGACCATCATGATAAAGTCTTCTCCAAATGTGCAGAGTAACAGCAAAATGTTGCCAAGCAAGGATGAGTGTATAGTGAATACAATGGTGGGGAACAAGGCTGAGGCTGCAATTTTGTGCAACAGCAGTCGTTAAACCAATGGAAGAATTTCTTTATCGTCTACCCCAGTGAGTACACCAGCGTATGGGATAATTAACACTAGGGCGTTCACCATTTATGACCATGCTTCCTTGAACAATATCTATTATTAACGACGTCCGTTCTGAAGGATCAGGTTTCTGGGTGTTCAGATGTACGCAATGGACAAACGGAGCCTGGATTTGCTAAGTGGACAGCTCCCTGCAAAACATTCAGAATTATTTGAGGAAGTAACAAACAGGTTAGAAAAAAGAGAAACGGTGGTTACTATTTAAGTATATTTTGGAAGGCCTGAGAAAAGTGGCACAGTTGAATGCGGTGCATGAGGCTTCAACACTAGTCCTCACGGTGATAAAGGTAATGCACTAGCATGAGTCATGCCGAAGGGTTTCTGCCCGATACGTCGACTGTTCTTTTTCTCCATAAATATTGCCTGGCCTACTGAGCTCCTCCAGCATTTTGTGTGTTTTTCTCGGATTTTCAGGGTCTGCACATTTCCTTTTGTTTGCACTAGCATGGTTAGAAATCTGATGGACTTGTATAATTCAGATGAAGGTGATAAGGAGTTTACTTACGGCTGGCTAGAGCGGTTTCGTAGGTGTCAGTGTTTTGACCGTACCTTTTATCTTCATATACATTCTAAATTGCCTGTTTGAAGGAAATAATGACATTGTGTTCAAGTTTTTGGACCATACCAGTTAAGATAGGGGAGTAACTGTCACAGAGGCAACGAGTCTATAGAAAGACCTTGATGGGTTAGGATGGTGGGCAAAAAAGTGGCAGATGAAATCAGCACAAGAAATTGCATGAGCATGCAACTCGGAAGGAGAAAGAAAAGTGTACAATATTTACTAATGGGGGATAAGACTCAGAAATCTGTCTGCATTTGGAACTTGCCAGGTAAAGACTCAACGCTATCGAAGATTATCGCTCCATCAAAGAAGATATAGGAATTTGAGAACAAGCACCGCCAGGCTCCATTGAATCTGCATACCGCCATTAACTAAATCTCAAATGGACCAGTCATTTATAGGAGACGAATTGTTGCTTTCCAGCACACCACATTGTGGTGCATGCACTTTTGTTATTTTCTCTGTAAAAACAATACTAAACTCTGTACTTTGTTCTCCCTTTTACTTCGTCAATGTACTTACGTGTCGAATTATCTGTCTGCATGACAAACAAACATATGAATGTCAATTAATGTGACATAAACAGACTGTCATATTTCATCTAGTTCATTCAATTTCTGATTTAGATAGGAAAGAAAGAACAGCTGTATCATTACGAGAAACACCCATTTGTACAAGTAAATGAGCAGGGCGCAGCATCTACGAAAAGCAATAAACAGCCGGGCCCAGACCATTCATCTGGACTGGAAAGAAAAGGACGAAAGCCAGAATAAGATGACTAGTGGAGGAGGAGTACAAGATAGAAGGCAATAGGTTGGTCAGGTTGGTGGGGGGCGGGGGGCGGAATAAGGTGAAAGCTGGTAGGTAATAGGTTGAAAAGGTAAAGGGATAAAAAGTAGTAATTTGATAAGAGCCGGAAGTGGACCACGGGAGAAAGGAAAGGAGGAGTGGCACCAGGTGGAGAGGATAGTTAGGTGAAGAAAAGAAGTGAGGGTTAGCCAGATTGAGGAATGGGAAGCAGAGGTGGGGAATTACAGCAAGTTAGAGAAATCGATTTTATGCCATCAGTTTGGAGGCTACCTTATCGTAAAATCAATTATGAATGGATAAGAAAAAGACGGAGAACGTGATCCCAGCAGAGAGCAGGGCTCACAGAGGTAATCATGTTTTTGGAGGTAGGTTCCCCATGAAGATGGCGAAAGTTGCGGAAAAATTTCAATCAATTAGGATTTTACACGACTGAAACTGTCCATTGGACTAACTGACAAGGCTCCATTTGTATTGTTTGTAATCACCAGCAAGGTAGGTGCATTGCCATACCTTGGTGATGCCAGGCTACACCCTTCTTAAATGTCCTATGAGTGTCTGCTTCCAACAGACTTTCAGCTAGTGCATTCCAGATTCTAGCCCACTTGAAGTTGAAAATAATCCTCGTCATACTCTGGCTGAACCTCTTAACATATACCATAAACGTTCTTTTCGCTTCCTCCCCTAACATTTCCATCGAGTAATTACATTGAAACCGGCATTAGGACCTTCAGTCCTCTCGGCTCAAGGGACAGAATTATAACTTACTTTTTCCCGCCATAAATGCAATTCTTTATCACTGGCAAAATCATGAAAACGCAAGCTACCTGTAATGTAGTGACCAGAAATGTATTATAAAATGTCCAGGTCGAACAGCCACCCTATACCTACTGAACTCTTCGGTATTCAGACCAGTTATTTAATGTTTTCGTTGTTTTTCCCCGTTTATTAAATTCACTCTATATCTTCTTTTAAGCTCGTTCGTGTCCTGTTCACATCAGTGGCGTTAAGCTTGAGAGAACTAAGAACTTCAGGACCATAAGCAAGAAAATCACCGACAGCCCGCCCTGGTATGACCACGTTGATATCACGGCCAAGAGAGTTTAATAACGTCCCGACTTCCTCATAGAATAAAAAAAAATCATTAGTCATGTTCCGTCGATCCTTACCAGTGTATTTTGATGCAACACAGTGAGCATTTTACTTGTATGCATTACGACTTTTATCGGCAGCTGCAATTGTACGTAACCGCAAGTAACAACAGGAGTTTGGATACAGGTCAGCACACCAAAGAAACAGGCCTCCCCTCTACGCATTCTCTCTCTAATTCTCGCTGATTCAATAATGTAGGCGGCATAATCAAATAGCCCGCCAGCATGGATAATCACTGTTCCTCACCCCCACCACACCAATCTCCCCACCGGTGAAAATATACTTTAAGGGTTACTGCCAAGTCTGGTGTAGGAATCACAGTGACTGCGGCTATTCAAACAAGATTAAAGAGTTATTCCAGATATTAGCTAGAAGTACTAACAAGAGCTCGGGAAAACTACTTGACGATCTGTAATCATTCACTTTGCACAGAAGAACTCGGTTTCACTCGAAAATGAACTACAACGACCGATCAAATAGGGATTGGAATTCCCCCTGACTACACTGAAGATTTCATAGGAATGCAAGACATTGCAAATACCGTGCTTATTAAATAGTACTGCATTAAATAAAAGTGATAAACAGAAAGCCAATTAAAAATCTCCATGATATTACATATGGCACCTGAAAAACTGTGAAAACCCATAGCCAATCCAAAGATTGACAATTAGACGCAAAGGCAAATAAGCCAATAAAGCACCACATATCCACGAGGTATCAGAGAGAATATATAATCCACAGACTAGCTGACAAAAAAAAAAAATATTTTTATTAAAATGGACCCCTTTTGTGACTTATACAAAGGATGCAAATTAAATCATTTGGCGCAAGGCAGAACAGATTCTACCCGGCTGTTATCAGACCTTTAAATTGACTGTTCTACATTAAGCGGAACTCTTCACCTTACAGTCTACAATGCTATGATCTCTGAATGACTTTATTATTTCCACACACCGCACCTAATCAGTAGCTGTTACATTTTATTTTCCATTGTTATTCATTAGTCTTCTTCTACCACAGGGCATTGTGTAATAAGCTTGATCTGCATGAACAGTCTGCATGACAAGTTTTTCAATGTATCTTGGCAGACTTGACAATAGCGAATCCACGCTAATATCAACAACACATGTTGTTTGATACTGTTCTTCCAAATAACGTATGACAGTAATTGTTCTTAGCGTACTTAGGAGCTTATCAGCAGCATGAGAATAGAATAATACCGATCAAAACTATTAAAGATTAAACGCTGTTAAAAAATAAACACTGCAGCAATATTAATGACAGAAGGTGCTATAAAGAACTACAACTGAAAGGGAAAATGTTTTCAATTAAGTTACTAGCGCCAATGAAACAATAGATTTTAATCTACTGAGAAGAATGAGATAAACGTATGGGAGAAACGTCTGCAACACCCAGAACACAATAATAGCAGTAAACCCAGTAGTTATACAACCTTGCTTATTTTCATACTGATAATAAACAGCAATACATTACCAGGAATGCTGATGATTGCAAGGAAAATATAGTAAATGACCAACACCAAGATCGTTGGAGGCGCGTGCATTGTTTCTGAAAGCTATACGCGTCCAAAGTGCTGCATGCTCACTTCTAATATAATTATACCTAAAGTTAGTCACCTGGGAGAATATTATGAAAGCGTCATTATGTATCTAATTGAAAGAAGATATTTACAAAAAAAATCTAAAAGCAGTTGTTGTCTTTTATTCCTTTGTTGCGTAATTCGCATAATCGGTAATGCTTTTGAAATATTTGATGAAAAGCAATGAACACTCTAATTGGTGGATGCAACCGAAGTTTTTCTAAGTCCATTGAACGCAGCAAGCTGGAACACTACATTTTTGGCGTTATAAGTTACCGGACACATTGGATTGAGGTTTTGGAAACTTATTGGATTTCGACGAAGTAAGGCGAATTTTGTTAAACATGGTAAACATTTCACAGTTGAAAGAAAGGAGCAAAAGCTAAAAAAATAATCTTAACATTCTCAGTTTTGGTAATCTGGAGATCAGAGAATAAAGTCCGCGCGTCAGATGAAGACAGCGCTAACTACCTTGATTGAGAGAAAACTGAGAATGTCGCTGAACAATTCAAGCAATTTGTAATCAGTAAGGTCATGATATATCGTGAGATGAATAGGATGATCTTACAGATGAATCAGTGGCGGAGGAACTGGTGCAGATGGGGGCGAGATGTGTAGATTTTCAGAGTTTTATATCTTTGGAATAGATTGGAGGGTCGTCGTGCCATATACAAATTTGACGTATTACACCAAAACTGAAGGGGAACCAATATTTTGGCTAATGCTATTCGAGAGGGCTTAGGCTAGTTTGGCAGAGGTTGGGAACCACAGTACCCCGAGTGCTTGGACTTCCCGTGCTCTCTTGAGACCACCCTCTGATTGATTGGTCCGAAAACGCGCTTCAAAGATAGGGTCCAGTAAGCCTGTTTCACTGCCTCGATTCAGCACACGCCTCTGTAAGCGTATCTGCTCCTGTACCAACTGCTCATGTTGACTTGTACTACGATTATTCTGTACATGTTGACCGGATTAATATCTTCAGACATAATAAAGCTACTTGCCTGCATCCACACCGTTCATACTACTGCGACATTGACCTCTTACCTCAGTTCTAGTCCTCCTCGCGGCTGGCTCTTTTCCCAATGTCAGGGACAGTAGCCATTAAATTGTAGAGTAAATCAAGGAGGCTTTGGCCTCAGGATTGATCCGTCTGTCAAACTCGCCGGCTGGGGTGGCCTTCTGTTTTGCATCACCGTGAAGAACTGGTGCCATCTTTCCCTGTTTGCATACACGTTTGAACATCTCCAAAGAACAACCATATTCTCAAATTGAGATCAGCACAAAGTTTATAATCTCGCTCGTATCGACGAACGGGATGAGTTGAAGATAGCATTCAACAACTCCGCTGGACAATACGTGTGTTTCGTGATACCCTTCCGTCTGGCGCACGCGCCCTCTGATTTTCATGCCCTCGTCAACGATGTGGTGCGGGATAGTGCTGAATCAGTTTGTTTCCATGTATTTTGAATAACATTCTTATCTATTCCCGGAGTCGTTAAAAATATCATTATCCCTTACGACTATGAGAAAAGAGCATAAATTTACGCTATACAGCCCATCATCTCTGCTCCGCCATTTCACATGGCTGATCCATTTTACCAACCACCCCTATTTCCCCTGCCTTCTCACCGCAGCCTTTCACGCAGACTAAACAAGAACCTGTCAAGCATCACCTTTAACACGCGCAATAATCTGCCCTTACAGCCGCCTGTGGCAACAATTCCACCGCTTTAACACCCTCTGGCCAAGGAAACTCCTCTTTAATTGGGTTCTGAATGGACGTCCCTCAATTCTGAGGCACTGCATTCTGGACGCAGAGTGTCCCAATACAGGAAACAGAATGCTCCAATACAGGAATTATCTTCGCCATATCCATTCTATTTAGTGATTTTCCCATTCTATAGGTTTTAATGTGATCCCCCTCATTCTTCAATCTTCTAGGACACACCATCTAATTTTCCCTGACAGAAAATTCTGCTATTACAGGAATCAATCTCATGAACCTCCTCTGAATCATCTCCAAGTTTTCCTCGATAAAGGATCCATAACAGCTCACAGCAGTCCAGGTGACACTACAACACCTCATCATTTCATCTTTACATTTATATCGTTGTCAGGTCAAAATTAATGTAGATATCGTATTTTTTTCCTCATCATTCATTCAAACTACTAGTTAACATTTATGAAGCCCATCAGGAGGACTTCCAAATCCTTTACACCTCCACCTTTTGCAATTGTCCCGTTTAAAATGATCTACTCTTTTGTTCCTTCTGTCAAAGTGCATGACTATCAACACTGTATTCCATCTGACCTTTATTTGCTCATTCTCCGGATCTAGTCCTTCTGCAGCTTCCCTCGTTCTTCAGCATTACCAGTTCCTCAATGTATCTCTGTATCGCCCGCAGATTTGGCCACAAATCCATCAATTCAGTCATTCAAAATCATTAGCATGTAACATAAACAGTAGAGGTCGCAAAACCAACCTATATCGAACACCACTAGTCACTTGCAGCCAACCAGAAAATACTCCATTTATTCCAACCTTTTGCCTCCGACCAATCAGCCAATCCTCTGTTCATGCTGTTATCTTTACTGTAACATCACGGGATCTTACCTTAATAAGCAGTCTCATGTGCGGCACATTGTCAAACCCTTTTTAAATCGACATATGCAAAATCCACTGATTTTCCACTTTGTCCAACAGATTTGTAAGACAATATTTTCACCCAAGAAAACGATGCTGACTTTGGTCAAATTACCCTGTGCCTCACTGTACCCTAAGAGCACATAATTAAAAATTGACACTGATATCTTTCCTAGCCAGTGTGATCAGGCTAACAAGCCCATTAATTAAATCTATCTGACTCACTTCCTTCTTGAAGACGGAAATGATATGTTAAATTTTTCTGTCCTCAGGAACCATGCTAGAGTTTAGTTATTCTTGAAAGTTCATTAATAATAACTCCATAGTCTTTCCTAGCCATCTCTTCAAAACCCTGGGGTGTAGTCCATCCGATCCAGGTGACTTATCTTTCTTCAGGCCTTTCAGCTTACGAAGCACCTTCTCCCTACTAGTAGCAATTTCGTTCACGTCTGTACTGACACTGTGGAATTTTCAGGGGCTTCAACAGTGAAGGCGGCTACAACATAGTTGTTCAGACTATTCCACATTATTACGTCTCCAGCGTCACTTTGCAGTGCTGCAATATCTACTCTCGCATACATTTTACTATTTATGTACCTAATGAAAACATATATTTGATATTCGCTTTGATATTATTGGCTAGCTTATCTTAGGATCTCATATTTTCCACCTTTATGACTTATTTAGTCGCCTTCTTTTGGTCTTTAAAGGATTCCCATTCCTTGAACCTCCCAATAATTTTGCTCCAGTATATGCACTCTCTTTTCCTTTGTAAATTGGCTTTGATTTCCTTTGTCACCCAATGTTACGTCATCATGACTTTAGAATACTTCTTCGTTGGGATGTATCTTCTGAATCCCACCCAAAAACTACAACCATTGCAGTTCTGTCTTCATTCCTGCTAGTATCTCTTTCCAGTTAACTTTGGCCAAAACCTTTCCTATGCCCCTATAATTGTCTTTAGTCTACAGTAATACTTGTACTTCCTGAGGGTCCCTGTACTTAATTCTCATTAATTAATTCCGGTTAATTAAACCCAGTTCACATTTCTCTCCTAGTGCGTTCAACTAAAAGCTGCTCTAAAAGACCATTTAATTCTTGGGATCCTGCACTAAGTTTGTTTTCCAAGCTACCAACATATTGACAACCGTTTTTCGTCTCTCGTGGTGATTTTCAGTCTACATCCTGGGAATTATTCCGATATCCCCGTAAAACTTCGATTATGATCTTTTTTGAAACACTGTAGTTTCTCAAATCCAGCCGCAAGTGTTCTAGCTCTTCCGATCTTATGTGATCCTTTCCTAGCTAGTTGATTTCACTTTTTACCATAGCCACCCCACCACCTCTGCTACCAGCCTATCCTTTCAATACATTGTGAATCGGCGGATGTTAAGCCCCTTTTGCTCTGATCTTCTTCCAGCCATGAATCAGTGATCCCCATAGCATCTTTCGTACCAATATCTAAGTGCCTTACAAAATCATCCACCCGATTCCGTATACTGCATACTGCACGCATTCAAATATTAAAACATCATTCCTGATATGGTCAACGTTTATATGTTGTCGTAGATGTATACCAACAGCATGATCTGCAGCACTATCACTCCAGTTCCAATTCCTCTGCCAAATTAATCTGAATTCCCCCAGCAGCTCAAGAAAACCTGGCCGCCAGGATATTGGGCCCCTTTGGGTTCAGGTATAACCTCTTCCTTTGGTGCAGTTCATACCTTCCCAAGAAGAGACCTCAGTGTTCCAGAACTATGAAGAAGCACCCTCTAAACCAGTTCCTCAGCTACACATTGACCTGCCAAATTATCCTACCCTTGCCTTCACCCTTGCAATCAAGAGACTATAACCTGAAGGTCTTGAACACTTGTGTCATTGAACGCGTCAATCTTTCTGACGTAGCAAACCATTTCTGTTTTTTTTTCTGATTTTTATCAATGGTACTCACTGTCTCTGAAGCCGTCAACTTGTCCGTTTTCTGTTTTATTCTTTAATAACTCGAACGTCTGCGTTTCTGAGAAAGCGCCTCCTGCCCGGTTTTTTACACTCGCGTTTTTCTCTGTGCGCTGCAGCACGCTCACCTGAGAGATTCTATGGCGCTATTGCAGATCTCTCCATCACAACGTAGTTACATCCGATGTTTGTTGGTTACGATTCACAATGTGAAGTTCCAGTACAATCCGTTCAAACTTCTGTGTGTATCATCCGCCACTGTTCCATAGGTGATTGTGGGACAATATAAAAGCCGGCCAGTGCAAATCTATTAACCAGAATACCAGTGACCGGCATTTATCTCAGCACAAACGCCATTTCAATGAAAGGGCTCACAGGAGAATGGCCAAACTGACAGGAAGACGACAAAAACTGAAATAATCATGCGTTAAAACAGTGGTGTGCAGAAGAACATCTCTGAACGCACAGCACATCAAACCTGGAGGTCGATGTGTTGCAGCAGCGGAAGGTCACGACCATATGTTTAATGAACAATTTATACGTACAGTAGATAACTGATAATGTGGCTACTCAGTGTAGTCTTTGTCTGCCTGATGCTTCTGTCTTAATCCTCGAATGCACAGTTTGTGAAAAGTTCAAATCATGTCCGAGGTTTCCACATTTAACACTTTTTTTCTACAATGATTGCTAGGATCTTCCTCTTTACTTTGTTCAATCCAGGATCATTCCAGAACTTACCCAACATGACTGTTCATTTTTCGATGTGAAATCATTGGTTCAGATTAACGGTATTCAGTATGCTAAAACAACTATCGTCAATTACAACCACCTTTTCGTCTGTTAGTTCTCTTGGAAGAAGTAGAGGCAGCAGTGCGCGCTGTCATTAATTAATCAGGAAGCTGACAGGCCGGTCCTTCAAGCGCTGCCGATGAAACTGCCGTCTCCCCTTACCCCACCAGTACTCCGCAATCCCGTCTTTCTCAGGTCCCACTGCTAGCTCTTGGACCCTCGGAGACTCAGTCTTCCTCTCGCCCCGCACCTCCCTTCACAGACTGTAACAACATACTTCGCCACTACGATCCCAGCTCTCATCCGTGCTAGGTCTACACCATTTCTTCTGACAATTTCATTGCCAACCGTCAACCTCAACACGCCCTTCTCCAATTCCAAACTCACCACTTCCAAATGCTCTGCTCTCCACTCCCTCCGCACTAATTCTAACCTTACTATCCACTAAATTTAGCCTCACAGTTCCGTACCCCGCATCTCCCGTTTCTACATTCTAACAACGAACCACAAACCCACTTGGCCAGGTAGACCTAATCTTACATTTTGATCTTGACACACTTAACTCTTGTTTGCAAACCTCGACTCAGTCCCTTCCTACCTATATCTGTGACACTTCACACGCTCTGGATCGCTTCAATGATTTCAAATTCCATGAACCCAACATCTTATTTTCACGTAGGATATCCAATCCCTGTAGAACTCCATCCCTACCAGGAAGGTCTCAAAACTCTGCGGTTCCTTCAGGACCCCAACCCCTCCTACACCACACCTCTCCGTCCGGCAGAACTTCCCCTCACACTTAATAATTTCTGCTTTGGCTCCTCCCATTTCTTTAAAACGAATGCTGCAGTCCTGGGCATTCCGGTGGTTCCCAGAAATACCTGCCTTTTCTCGGCTACGTTCAAAAGGGTGTGTTCCAAGCCTACATTGGTGTCCGTTCCCTCACGTTTCCAACATCAACAGCTGCTTTGATGCTGCTTCCTGCACCCATGCCCAGCTGTCAACTTCATCTACTTTGTCGCCAACTTACCCTAAAAGTTACCTTGTGCATTTCTGACACCACACTCCCCTTTATCGATCTCACTGTCTCTATCTCTGGAGACAACTGATCTACAGATGACTGTAATAATCCTGCGGACACTCACAGCTACCTGGAGATTACCTTTTCCCACCCTGTTACTTGTCAAAACGCCATCCCTTTCTAGCCATTCCTGCGTTCCACTGCATCTACTGTCAAGATATGGCTTTTCATTCTAAAACAACGGAGATGTTCTTCTTTTTAGTAGAAAGGGTCTTCTCTTCCTCCATCATCAGTGTTGCCATCAACTGAATCAAGCACGTTTTTTTTTTACCCAATCCTCCCGCCCCTCTATAAGGGTATAATTGAACTCATCTGCACCACACCAGCCTTCGCGTCCAGCACACATTTCTGTAGAACATCTGTCACCTCCAATGGGATCCCATTACCAAGCGCATTTTTCCCTCGCCGCAATATTCTGCTTTATGCAGAGATCGCTCCCTACTCGACTCCTTGCCCGTTCTTCCCTCTCCACTGATCTCCCTCCTGGGAAATATCCTTGCAAGCGGAACAAACGCTACCTCTGCCTCTACCCCTGGCTCTATACATCATCCCTCACAGTCATTAAGGGGCCCAAACAGTCCATCCAGATTAGATGACGCGCTTTGGATCATCAACTCTTTCTGGGGCTCCCAGTGTGTCCGAAGAAGCGGGATCTCCCACTGGCCTACAATTTTAATTCCACTTTCCATTCCTTTTCTGATATGTCAATCCATGGCCTCTTCTGTTAATGCGAAAAGGCCACACTCATAACGACGGAACAGCACCTTATATTCCGTATGGGTAGACTCCAAGCTGATGGCTAGAACATCGATTTCACCAGTTTCCAGTGAAGCACGACGTCCCCTTTTGCCATTCCCCATCGCATTTCCCTCTCTCAAGTTATCTCCTTGCATGTTTATGGCCTCCCTCTGGTGCTCCTCTCGCCTTTTCTTTCATCTGTAGCCTTCTGTACTCTCCATGTGGACTTCCCATTCTCCAGTCATGTAACTCTCAACCAATCAATTTTCAAGCTCTTTACTTCATCCCTCCGTCCTGGTTTCACGTATTAGCTTTGGTTTCTCTCTCGACTGTCCCACCTTTTAATACTACTCCCCATTTCTTTGTCCCTCCAGTCCTACCAAAGTGTTTTGGTGCGAAACTTCGACAGTTTTTTTTTTTCTATAGCGGCTTTCCGGCCTGCTGAATTACTCAAGTATTTGGTGGGTGTTGTTCATTGACACAATGGTGTAAGCAACAGACAATGAATGCAATGCAAGGAATACTTTCTTTCATGGATTGCTTGTCATAAGTGGGGCCTTTGGAGCGAACCCAGATGCAAGACACAGGCACTGAACTACGAGGGACAGGACAAGGCATGAGAAGGACGCAAGGGAAATGTGGAAGAAAGGACGGTGGACATGTCACAGGCCCTGGTCGAGACATGGATTCCGGGCCTGGCCAAGGAGTTGACTAGGATAGCGGAACCAGGACATAGAACTGGGCTTGGACTCCGAACCAGAGCCTGGTCAAGGACCCAGAATATAGGTCTTTACTCGAGCTCGAACACCAGAAACAGGCGAGGACATGATGAGGCTTGTGTAAGGACTCCGAGCCAGAGACTGGGCAAGGACCTAGAACCTTGGTTTTGACTCGGGCTTGTCTCCAGAACTAGGCGAGTATTAGACGTGGCTACAGGACGTGGAGAGGCAAGAGGACTGAATGTGAAACTCCTGGAAGAGATAAGAGAACCCCAGCACAGGCCCAGGGAACCCCAGAACGGTGCTGGGCAAGGTACTCCTAGGCTGGGCTAGGCACATGCACAAGACTAGAACACGAAGCCGTGGCTTGGTCAGGACAAGGTTCTTGGACGTGTCTAGGACCGGACGCGACCCCGGAGCTTTGACTTGATCGAGGAAGAGACAGGAACGCAGAGACAGGAATATGGAAAACAGAGACGGGACCCCTCGTTGGAAACATGGCGTAGGGCCGGGATTCATACAGAGAACACAGATCTGGGATCACTCTTTGGGTACAGGACGTAGGGCCGGGACTCATACACAGAATGCATATTACGACAAGGCGGTTCCCAACTGAAGGTAGTGGCAGACGGCCGGACCTATCTAGCGAAGTCGTGGACACAGAGAGTTCCCAATACAAGGTAGTGGCAAACGGCCTGACCTACTTAGCAAAGGCGTGGACACAGACACAGTTCAAAACAACGAAAGGCAGTTCCTTTGCTCCGGTGGTAGAAATTGACAGCGGAGAAGGCAAGGCTCCAGTTGAGACAAGGCGAGTCAAGACTCCAGGAGGAAGGTGAAGGGAAGAGATAAAGACAGGGCTTTTGGAAAGGAACAATCCAGCAGACAGAGGCTGAATCCTGAATCTATTTATGAAGCCAACCCAAACGAGAATCAGTTGCCTCAACAGAAACTGGGGATAACCGGAAAACCTGGAATAAGGTACATTGACCAGACCGTGGTCCGGCATGCCGATTTCACGGACAGGACCATGACGTTTCTGTTCTCTTTTATAGCATTTCCACTTCTCTAAACTTTCAGTTGTATTTCGTGCGCTTCAAAAAATCTTATGATTGTACATTTCCTACTATTTCATTGCAATTATAATCATTCCTGGTATAGAGTTCCTGTTTATTCGAAAACTGTCGTGAAATGTTTCAACTGTGTTGCGTTTACTGGATTGTTGACTTCACTCAGTTGGGTGTTGGTTGTCAGCAATTTGCAATGTTACCAATATTATTCATACACATTAATAATGTTTTACCTATTGATTGTAATCTGCATGGTGCTGTCGTGGCATCGGCACTGGACTTAAAAGTTCAGATCAGCGGGGTTCAGGGTAGATAGTGATCAGCTATGATGAAAGTCTGCATAAGCTGGATATTGTATTCCAAGATCAGCGAAAGCTGATTTTGGGCATATATTGTTTGGATGGTAGAAATCAAACAGAAACAATCAGAATTATTTCCTGGATGACGTCGAAGTTAGAACAGCAGTACACAGCAAATAAATTTAACTACTAAAAATTACAAACAAAATGAATAGTACATAAATAATAATGAGGTAGTATTCATGTTCATGTTGGTGAGGTTTCTCGTCGTTGGGATCTCGCTCAGTTTACAACGGTGTGCATTATTTTGGATTGGAAGCTCCATAGCAGATATAATGCTCTCCACCAAGTATCTATACAAATCTCTAACACTCTTTGATGCATATCAAATCCATTCAGTAAACAATAACTTATTATTCTTCTTCTGTTTCTCAAAAGTGTATCACTGGAAACTCATATTAATGTCACTACAAATTAATCAACAACATGCAGCAACAATTTTTCATTTGTTTTGTTCCATTAGAAGCATTGGCTAACTTCTCGAACCAAAACCAATTGTTTAAATAACGCAGAACGAGTGCCAAAATTAACTTTATTTAGAAACTGCTGAATCTGCCTTATCATCAGAAATCTGATGATGGAGGACAATAATCTGCATCCCAATCGTTGAATGTGAGTTTGAGGTTCCCATATAACCTCCCTAAAAGTAACAACAAAAAGATGGATTTTCCTGGTGGTGAGCGTCCGTACTGATGGAAGCCACTTTCTTGAGACAGTGCCTTTTGACGTCTCGACGATGGTGAGGATTGTTGCGCCCGTTGGGATCCACAAAGTCTCCAACATTGGGCAGCCTCTTTCAATAACCCACATTGAAGGTTACATAATAGGCTCTCCACCAGATACCGATACATATTTGCAAGATGCTTGGGTGGCTTATCTAAATCTCCCCAAAATTCTTAGCGAAGTAGAGCTGCAAGCATTCCTTTTTTGGAATTGCGTCAATGCATTGGGCCATAGAATGGTCCTCCGAGATGTGATGTTTGGAAACTTGAAGATGATCACGCTTTTTGTGAATCAGAGACAGCTAAATCCACATGGTGTAGCTTAAGGTGGAATCCAAGTTTAGAATGCAGTTGAGAAAGATATATTTTACCCTGCGATTGATTGGAAATAGGAATACATATTCGGAGAGAGTGGAGGGGGCCGTCCCTCTCACAGCATTCAAGAAATGGCGAGTTGAGCCTTAAAATCGCCAGGATATAGAAATCAACGTCAAAAAAACTAAGAAGGCGGCTCTGGACATCAGGAAGGGGAAATCAGGAGAATGCATAACAATCCTCATGGAGGTACCGGTAGTGGAAAGGATGAGAGGTTTCAACTTCCTAGGCGTCAATGTGTCATACATTCCATTCTGAACGAACCATATAAATGAAATCACGTCAATGTTACGTCAACCAGTACAGTTAATTAAAAATTCGTATATGACCAGAGACTAGAAAATTTCTACAACTAGTTGCATCACCATCTGGCCTTGAGTCAAAATAGCCTCATAATGATGACATCCATCACAAAACCCACGGCATCCGAGACCACATTACTACCATCAGGCAGAAAGCACCAGGTCTTTGAATCCCGCAAAGAACTTTTTCGGACCAGTCTCTTCTCCTGTGACGTCATATTATCGAATGGTTCATAAATTCGTGAGCACTGCCTCGCTAGTCCTCCTTCACATTATTTGTTTGTTCCTAACTTATACATGCATTCTTCATTTGTTTATTAATTTATTTATGTACGTTTCATTTTTTACCTGTCAATCTATCTATTTGTTTACTTATTTCATGACTCGCTTGTTGAAACCTGTAGTACAACCAAACAATTTATTTCTCAACTCAATCAGTGATAATAGAGCTAAGATTTATATTGATTTCATCCTCATATTTCATACCAATCCATGATACCATGAACGCTACCTCATTATTCATCACTTTGCACTGATTATCTATTTCACAATTAATAGTAATTTAAGCACTGCAACTGAAAAACAACAAAACTCAATCCATATAAGATAGTGATAATAAATCTTTTGCCGTTTCTTTGTCAATTAATGCACTGCTAACTGAGAGAGTGCAGATTTGTTAGACCGCTTTGACACGGGCTGAACAATACCTGTAAATCCCTGAACGATTAAGGTATTTTGCTTTCATTGAATAAATTGCCTCATCTGGAGAAAACATTGGAGTCAGTCTATCAGTGTCAAAAGTACTGAGGTGCTGCTCAAAGATTTAGTTTGCATGCCACTGATGTAAAACCAAAACTTATTTTAAAAAATCAGAATAAAAGCGAAAGAGCCAGGACTAATACATTTACCTTCTTGTTTATTTTAAGCAAGGTGCGCAAATTTCTCGTGATAGCGTCATGACGTAGCAATTCATTTATTTTGCTCATATCCCGTAATGAATTATTTACATGACCAAAAGTCGTTTATCGAACAGTGTGTTTCCAATAATACTCAAATACTGCCACAGCAAGTCAGAATTGGTAAGCACACTACCAACGCCCTCATGTTTATAAAAGGCACCTGGCAGGGTTGGGTGCTGAGCCCTATGCTTTACACACGATTCACAGATGACCCTTTCGTTCCTAGAATCATCCTTGTGAACCACCATTGGACCCTGTCCAATAACAGCACATCTTTTCTAAGATGAGGGGACTAAAACTGTTCACATCACTCAAGGTGAGAACTTAACAGCGCTTTATAAAGACCCAGCGTCACGTCCTTGCTCTTGTATTCTAGACCTCTTGAAATGAATGCTAACATGGCATTTGCCTTCCTCACCACCGACTCAACCTGCAAGGTAACCTTCAGGGTGCTCTGCACAAGGAAGGGAACATTTCTAGTGCAAAGTGTTCATATTGTTGCCATAGTGCAGCGATAGATTTTTTTTCAATAAATGCCTCTTGTAGATACCTCAAATGGTGGGGAGGGATACGACTGCGATATATTACAGTATTCCAGATTTTATTCTAATCTCATAGACATAATCTCTCCATAGATTCTACCACACGCTCGAGGCAATTACCCTGCTACCAACTACCATGCTAAGCTGATCGGTGTTGGGTTAACCTTTGCATAGTATTCCAGTCACATTTCACCCGTTTTGACATTTGTCAGCAGTAAAATCATCCTAAATGCCAATTTTAGCGGAAATTTGAGGACTTTTTTTAAAGTGACCCAGAATGCGCAAAAATGAATATATTTAAACATGTTATGCTTTTGTCCAGGTGCTACAAATCTTTGTATATTAATGCTGTTCTGGTTCAAATTTGACCCGATTCTACTGAAATGGATTTTAGATCTCTAAAACATTAATTAAGGGTAAATAAACCATTTATTGTAGCAAGATTGGCTATTTATTTATTTATTAAATAGATCTGTGGTTCAAGGTTTGGTACAGAAACTTGTTATGAGGAGATTCTTGGGCCGGGTCAAAATTTACGTAGAATAACAGATTCCTAGAGCACTACGGCACAGAATCAAGTCGATTGGCCCATCCAGACAGTGGATGTTACTCTGTCTAGACACGTTGAGCCTCGGTTCAACTCCCATCCGTGTACTTGTACAAAGTTTTCTGAAATGTTAATCATAGCGGTTTTATTACAATCCTGGTACCCCAAACTGGAATATGTCGCAGTGCATTGCCGACAGTCCTATCAAGTGCAGGAATGTTTAAGAACGTTTTTAGCCTTTTGCCTCTGCAGTCTGAAGTTGTCATCTGCTTAATATAAAACTATTGAGATGCTGCTCAACAAGAGTGTTGTAAACTGCTTCAATGCTTTGGAGTAAATCAACTCCTACCCCAGAGATTACCTGGATTCACTTAATTTGCCTGCTGCCATAAACGATTCTTCAACAAATATGTTTACTATGGCACGTGTCTCTTATTTGGCCCAGGCGGATAAAGGGATCTCATGTGTCAGCCTGCTGTTCATCCACGATAGCTGAGCGTAAAACAATTTTCTCCCACACCAATTCATCATTTGTCTTCAAGACCAGGACCTATGTTTTTCAATATGCAATAGGATAGTTTCGTATCACCAGACATCGCTCTGTATGGATTCAAGGTTCAGAGTAAATTTATTATCGATGCTCATATATCACTATAGACTACATGGAGGTTCATTTTCGTGGATATGCAGCTGTCAGCTTTAAAGTAACTAGAAAGAAACACATGGAATCAACAAAATCTACACACAACAAGGACTAACAAACAACAAAATAATAAAGACAGCAAATTGCGCACATACACAGACAAAACAATAAATAAGCAAATAAACAAACAAACAAACAAACAAACAAACAAATAAATAAATAAATAAACGGATAAATAAATAAGCAAAGAAATAAATGAATAAATAAATAAATAAATAATTGCTGGATGGATGAATGAATGACTGAATGAATAAATGAATGAATAAATTGATAAATAGATAAATAAATTGAAAAATAGATAGATTAATAGATAGACAGACTGACTGACAGATAGATAGATAGATAGATAGATAGATAGATAGATAGATAGATAGATAGATAGATAGATAGATAATATTGAGAATATGATTTCTAGTGCCTTTGAAACTGAGCCCATGTATTGTGAAGTATAGTGTAAGGGTGAGTGAAGCTACCTATTCTGCTGCGACGGCCTGATGCTTGAGGGAAAAATACTATTGCTGAACCTGGTGGGATCTTAGGTTTTTGATAACGACAACAAGAAAACAGAATAACCTGGATGGTGGACTTCCTTGATATTGGATGATACTCTGCTGCAACAGCGCAGTTTATAAATATGCTCAAAGTTGAGGAGCGCTTTCCCTGTGATGAGTTTGATAGCTCTAGGTCTCTACCCAATGGAGTTTAAAGGAATTAGGGGTATCTTGTTGAAAAATCGATAATTGAACTATATTGTTAGAGTGGACGTGAATAGGACGTTTCAAACAGTGGGAGATTCTTGCAGCAGAGGGCACAGCCTCAGAGTAGAAGTCCGTCCCTTTAATGCAGAGATTAGGAAGAATTCTTTTTAGACAAAAGATGGTGAAACTGTGCAATTCATCGTCGCAGACTGTTGTGGAAGTCAGGTTATTGGGGAGATTAACGCTGAGGTTGATACGTTGTAGATTTATGTGAGCAGCGAAAATTTCTTAGAAAGGCACCTAAATGGGTCGGCATAAAACTATTTGCGTTACATTCATAAATAGTAAAACAACTCTGCTTTTTGTTCTAATTATGAGTTTCAAAATGTATATAAATTATGCTAAAGGGAATTTGACTTAAAGACACCATGAGCGAATGATGTGCTTCAAATATTTTTAGTGCAAATGACGAATATAAATTTGGTTTTTATTTTGAGCATTCGGAGAAGTAAATCTCTGTGTCTGTTCATTCCTGTGCAATTGTAAAAGCAGCTTGGCTGTTGTATTCAATTACACTCACCCTGTCACAACCTCGGATACGGCAGCGCATCAGATTTAGCAATTGCACTCGTGAATATGCACTTGACAGCTAATCATTATTTCATTGTGATAGTATTTAGCTCCGTTCTTTCCATCACAGTATTTGTCAAGACTTGGACATAGCTACGCTTCGCTGCCTGCATTCCACCTTGTTTGTGAAACTGGACTATAGAGTCAACTGACTCTGGAGACTAGCTATTTTCGCTTTATTCTTAGTTGTTCTTATCAATCGCTGAGTAGTCTACGTTTTCCATTTCAGAGTTTTACTTACGGCCCTGTTTGACAATAGACAATAGGTGCAGAAGTAGACCATTCGGCCCCTCGAGTCTGCACCGCCATTCTGAGATCATGGCTGATCATTCACTATCAATACCCAGTCCCTGCCTTGTCCCCATATCCCTTGATTCCCCTATCCATCAGATATCTATCTAGCTCCTTCTTGAAAGCATCCAGAGAATTGGCTTCCACCGTCTTCCGAGGTAGTGCATTCCACACATGCACAACTCTCTGGGAGAAGAAGCTTTTCCTCAACTCTGTTTTAAATAACTGACCTCTTATTCTCAATCCATGCCCTCTGGTACTGGACTCTCCCAACATCTGGAACATATTTCCTGCCTCAATCCTATCAAATCCTTTAATTATCTTAAACGTTTCAATCAGATCCCCTCTCAATCTCCTCAATTCCAGCGTGTACAAGCCCAATCTCTCCAATCTCTCTGCGTAAGACAGCCCTGCCATCCCAGGAATCAACCTAGTGAATCTACGCTGCACTTCCTCAATTGCCAGAATGTCCTTCCTTAAACCTGGAGACCAAAACTGTACACAATATCCCAGGTGTGGTATCACCAGAGCCCTGTACAAATGCAAAAGGACATCCTTGCTCTTGTATTCAATTCCCCTTGTAACAAAGGTCAACATTCCATTTGCCCTCTTCAATGCCTGTTGCACTTGCTCATTCACCTTCATTGACTGGTGAACTAGGACTCCTAGGTCTCTTTGCATTTCTCCCTTACCTAACTCTACACCGTTCAGACAATACTCTGCCCTCTTGTTCCTGCTTCCAAAGTGGATAACTTCACATTTATTCACATTGAATGACATCTGCCAATTATCTGCCCACTCACCCAGCCTATCCAAGTCTCCCTGTATTCTCCTAACGTCCTCTTCGCATGTCACACTGCCACCCAGTTTAGTATCGCCAGCAAACTTGCTGATATAGTTTTCAATGCCTTCATCTAAATCATTGACATAAATCGTAAAGAGCTGTGGTCCCAATACAGAGCCCTGTGGTACCCCACTAGTCACCTCCAGCCAGTCCAAGAAACACCCATTCACTGCTACCCTTTGCTTTCTATCTGCCAACCAGTTTTGTATCCATGTTGAAACCCTGCCCCCAATGCCATGAGCTCTGATTTTACTCACCAATCTCCTATGTTTGGACTAGCATTTAAAGTTTTCTCTTTTTTCCCCCTTTAACACTGTTCGCTTTAATGTCTGTGTGATATCGACCCGCTTCAGTTGTCCCTCACTCCGCAATTGGGCCATTTCCGCACTGGGGTGACACACCCTTTACGATTATCTCCATTACTTTGAAAGGAATGGATACAGGATTGCACAACATGAAGCAGTGTTCATTAAAAAATTATTGGCGCCGAGTGCATTAAGATGACTTTCTTTAATTCCTTTAATTAGCATGAAAAAGAAATAACGAAATCTTCCTAATATGTTCCCTGGTGACTGATGTTGAGTATAAGTATATCAAACTGTAAATGCAGTATATTACATGATTAAGGCGTTCTTTAGCGATGCATGGAGTTCCACAAATCCTAACTTTGCCTATTTGCTAATCCATTATTGCATTCGTAGGCATTTCTGGTAAAGTATTGGTGTTAATAATCAATCTCAAAAGAAATATTTGTGATAAGTTTTATTATAGTGTTATTATGCCCGCTGGTATTTTGTTTTTCCCATTGACTATGCCAATTGAGTTGGACTCAATATCCGTTATTGAGTCCAGCTAATTTGGCATAGCCAATAAATACTGTATACTTAAAAAGTGAAGGAGTGTCCAAGGATTCAATGATCATTCAGTAATCAGATGGCGGAGGAGAAGTAGGTGTTTCTGAATCGCTGGCAGTGTGCCCAGTGTAACAGTGCGAAAAGGGCATACTCTGGGTGCTGGAGGTCCTTAATAATGGACGCTGTTTTCTGAAACACCTCTCCCAGAAGATGTCATTGGTACTTTGTAGGCGAGTACCCAAGATGGTGCTGACTAGATTTTTAACCATCTGCAGCTCTATTTTGGTCCCGTGCAGAAGCCCACTCCTCCCATACCAGACAGTGATCCAGACTTTCAGAATGCTCTCCACAGTACAACTATAGAAGTTTTTGAGTGTATTTGTTCACAAGCCAAATCTCGACAAACTTCTAATGGAGTATAATCACTGTCTTGCCTTCTTCTAGTGAATTTTATCACATCTAGTAAGAGTTACTTCCTTGCAACATCTAATACCCGGCTTCTTTCTTAGCAGTTGTATAATATATTTCCGTTATTATGTTAAATATCCAACTGTATTGAATCAATTCCTTTTTCTAATTTCAGTTTTATGAAGAGTTTACATTAACTTTTATTAAAAACATTAAAACAGAACATAAGTTAGTTGGAGAATGGTATTAGAGTATTGCTTCAACGGAATAAGAATACAGTAAGTCGTGAAGTGTTGGATGCGAATTTGAATCAGATCTTTTGATATTCAATTTCCTTGCTGCAGGCCGGTGATGACATTGGAATGATGGATAATGCAGTTCGGAAAATAGGTCATTGATATGTAAGTTCTCGGATTTAAGGTCAAATAAGCGGGGGAAAGAAGCAGTTGATAGTACGATTGGGCTTGAAATTCATTCTCAAGGTGAAGGAAAATATATGTGAGTTTCTAAGACTATATGTGGACTGCACACGCCAGATGTTGGAAGGGACTGCAATGGAAATGTGCTTGGTGGAAGTAGAACTGCATGGGAAAGGGCCATCCCTTTCAGAGCAGGTCAGTGGTTACCTACCCGTCTACTGCGGTATGAAGATTTATAATGATGGCCTAGATCATCCACAGTCTCTGTGCTGGAGAAGGTCTCCTCCATCTTTTTAACACCATAACTAGCGCATTCAAATACATGTAGAAATGTTGAATAAATACCCAAAAGTTGCATGAAGAAGTGAATTCTTAATATCCATCTGTGTGTCATCTGTGGAGTGGCCAAGGGCATTGCTGTACTCGAAAGAAAGACTTCGGATGGGATGAAAGTGGTGGAAACAAAAATAATTGTTTTCTGGATATTCAGTTATTTGGAAAGGATGAAGAACAAGACAAAATTACTAGTGCTCATAGTGTTGAAGATAAGGTTATTCTTCTGCAGTTGTTCCGCAGAGTCAAAAAATTTGTTGAGACCAAACCTGAAGTAGTTTACAATATTGCAACGCCGTTAGGCACAACATGTTATTGTTAGTGGGGTAACCGTCTGTCAACTCAGTTTCCAATTTCAAAGCATTAAAAATCACACTGCATACAGTGAGGTAAACGTTTTCTCTGACTTCTACGCTGTAAGGTTTCCCTGCTAATGTAATGGCTTTTCTTTTTTTGGTTATGACTATAAAGATAACGGGGCTTTGGAATGTGGGGACTTCCGAAAAAGAGAAATGTTGTTCTTTCTTGTGAGTCTGGAAGAGAGATTTTCGCGCATTTTGGCCTAGGAGAGATGAGGAGAGAAGATGCGATTGGAGAGAGCTGGTAGACCACCGGACGGAGTGGGCTTGGAGAGAGGTTCAGCGACGATTGGAGGACGAAAGGCTTATCAGTGAGCTCCAACGTTGCGCAATACACTGTTTCATGTGAATGGCCCTTTTTCATTTTTTGTTTTCTTTACTAACCACATAGTCAAGGTAAGAATTACAAAGCGCAATCGCTTAGTCGCATACTGTGTACTGTTTGTTATGTAGTAGTACTGATTTGTAACAGGGGTACATCGCGCAGCATCTATCCAGACGATATTTCTTAAGTTTGGCCAGGCCAGGAGCTAACATCCCGAACTGTCAGTTACAATTGTGGGGGCTCCCTTCGGAATTGATACTGTTGGATGCTGAGTGATTACCCTATGCATTGAACCAGTGGAGTAGATAGTCGTACTCCGGATGAATTGTTACTTCACCTGTTAAGTACTGTTAAAGTTACGATTGTGGGCGGAGGTTTGATAACATGGCTGGCTGGCGCAGCTCTCGTTTTAATGCAGGCCATCGTGGAGGTAGTGCTAGCTGCGGGGGGAGAGTTCAAAGACTGGTGTATGAGACTTGGGTGGACCGAACCTCTCAGTTGTGAGATGAAAGGCAGTTCTCTGATGACGTTACGCAAAGCGATAGAAATTGGTTGAAAGGTTGAATGGGCGGGCCGCTGACGTTTTACAGAGCCATCAGGTTAAACTATACTCTAGCAACCGCGAGCGATTACCTGCGAGCACTGGAAAGCTCTTTTGAACCAACAGGAAGCCCAGCTGTGCACATGGTGGAGCTGCAAAAAATGCGGCAGGAGAAGGGGAAGAAGATTTCTGCTTTTATTTTTCGGCTAAAGAGGGAGGTAAATTGCTTGCAGCGCAGAGGGATCGTTCAGGCGGCTGAGGAAGATTAGTTAAGAATGGAGCAGATTGTCAGGGCGACCTGAATTGCTTGGGGTTTCCGATGGTCCCATAAGATTGTAGCTGAGCTGATCAGACAAGTACGGGTAGAGGAAAACCCGCTGGAGGCACGGGAGGATACCGTCAGCAGGTAACAGTCCCTGGTCGTAGTCTTCTGCGGTGAAGTGATCACAGATAGCCTACACAGCGGAGCGATAGAAATTATAGCAGAGTTAAAAACGAAAAAATTCAGATGTTATCAGCGGGGGTCAACCCCCCCCACCCCCGCACATGATGGAGCTGACGGCGGGGTGGGGGGGGGTGTCTAATCCCCTAAGTGGACTAACAATGCGGAGAGCTGCTAGCAGCAGAACGGCCTGGTATCTCCGAGGGGACACGATCCCAGCAATGGACCAAGGAACCCCTAATGCGTCCAGTGCAATTCCTGAAGGCTTATGGCTTAACAGGACCATGCTCCAGTGTATCGCTACGAATAGTGTACTTATGACATACTGGGCACTAGGTCGCAGGTCACGGTGTTGTACCTTTCGTTTTACAAACCGGACAAAGCATTTACACTTTACCCCATTCAGGATGCAGGAGATCTGGTGGCTTAGTGCTGGTGATTATCCATACGATGGTATTTGACAGTGATGTTAGAATTCTTGGAGGCCGATGTGTGATTGTCTGAGACCGTTGATACATGAGGCTCGGTTGACCGAATCCTATTAAGAAGGGCGGCGGTTCAATTCTGGTGGGCACTATCACACCTCTTGTAACAAGGCTCATGGGGGCCTGTATGGCTGGCGAGAGTTTTCTGGGAAAATTGTCCGTGCAACCGGTGTTTCGGGTTGGTTTTCCGGAAGTGTGCGGCTTCATTAGGCCGGATACGGAATTTAGACGAGGGTCTGGGTGATTCACCCAGTCGAAGCCAAAGGTAGTACGGACCAGTGAAGTTCCTGGTTACTATAATATCCAGAGTCCCTGTGAGACAAGTAAGGGAGAAATTATTTATAAAGAGGGGAAGTTGACCGCTGAGTCATTGAACTTCGTGATCTCCCCGGTTTCTGCGGGTTGAAAGAGGAGGTTGTTAGACAAGATCCTAAGCTGTAAGGTGTCCTTCCACTGACGAGTTTGATGTGGGTTGTTCCAAGAGCACCCATCCCACTATCCGGATGACTCAGGATACCTCATTCAGAAAAAGGTCGTGGCAACTGGCCCCTGCAGACGTGGGTGACGTTCAGCAGCATTTGTGCAAGTTGAAGGAAGCTGGGATCATCACTGAGTCCCGAATGCGTCACCAATTGTAGTGGCCCGAAAGAAGAATGGAAAGGTACGGATGACTGTGGACTATAGGACTCTGAACAGGCGCAACGTCGCTGACCAGTGTACTGACCCAGGGATTGAAGACGCTCTGGCCTGCGTGAGTGATGCGAAGTGGTTCAGTGTACTGGACTTGAGGAGTGAATATTACCAGATACCCATGAATGAGGCCGACAAAGGGATAATGGTATTTATCTGTCCCCTGTGGTTTGTCTAGTTCTTAGGAATGCTCCAAGGCATCCTGGGAGCTACTACAAACTTCCAGTAGGTCATGGAAAGGACGGTGGGAGATAAGAAAATGCTGCAGGTATTGGTACATCCGGATAGCCGCATAGTATTTGGATCCACCTTGGAAGAACATGAAGCAAGGCTGCTGAATGTGGTGGGCTGCCTGAAAGCTGAAGCGTTACACTTTCTCTTGTCAAGCGCCAGTTCTGACAAACGTCTGTTAGCTATGTTCTTCACAAAGTCTCACGGTTTGGGGTAGCAACAGATCCAGCTAAGATCGAGATGGTTTATACTTGGCCAAGGCCGTAGACTGTAAGCGCTCTGTGCTCGTTCCGGGTTCTGTAGTTAATAACGGAGGTTAGTGATAGGCCACGCGAAGTGAGTCACCCGTTGTGTCTGCTTCTGTGCGGTTTCCCTCCCTTGGAAAAGAAAGAGAGAGGGAAAAAAGGACAGGAGGGTGGAAAGTATTTTTGCCCGTCGGAGTCCTTTGGACCGAGGTGGGATGCAAAATGTGAGGAGGCCTTTCTCTCACTGAATAAGCTGCTCACTCAGGCGCCTGTGCTGGATTTTTCGGACCCCAATTGCTGTATGTACTGCAGAGGGATGCCAGCCGAGAGGGTTTATGGGGCGTCATTTATCAGGATCAGAGTACCGGCTTCAGGCCGTTGCGGTTGTCAGCCGTAGTCCGTCGCCCTCCTATAAAAACTAACCCTGGCACAAGTTGGAGTTTCTGGCGTTGAAGTAGGTGGTAGCAGATAAGCTGAGTGACTAGGTGAGGACAGCAACCGCCTAACTTATATTCTCACCTCGGCGAAACTTTGATGCAGATGCTTTATCCCGACAGGTGCATCAGTGCCTGGTCAGCAACGTGGAGTGGGCGAGCATTCCTGCCCACGGGTGAAGGATATGCTTCAGTTTGCCAACACTGTGAAGGCAAAGGGAAAGGAGCGTCAGGATCGAAAGATGGGTCAGGTGGGAGCTTCTGATGAAGCTGAACCCAAGTTTATTGTAACGTGACAGCTCTGAAGACAAATCAGACGCCGGAATTGAGCTCTGGGGAAGTGGCAGGTGCTCAACGAGATGATCCGGGCATTGGTGACATTTGCGCAGCGGTCGAAAACAAACTCATAGCTCAGGCGGAGAAGACGAAGCTTGCGTCGGTGCCTCAATTACTGCGAGAGTGCCCTAGCTTAGAGGTGAAGAACCAGATATTATACCGGGTCAAGTCGCCAGCTGGTTCTGCCCAAGAAGTATCAGAGGATTGCGCTGGAATCACTTCATGATGATCCTAGATATTTCGAGGTAGAAATAGACCTAAGAGTCACTAAGGGACAGGTTTAACTGGCCAGGGATAAAATCGGAGGTCGAGAAATACTGCAGGTCGTGCATTCGATGCATATGGCGGAAGGCACTGCCTTGCCGGGCAGCTCTCTTGTCCCACTTGCAATGTGCGGGTCACTGGACCTACTGTGTAGGGACTTCCTGTCAATAGAACCCTATGCCAGCAACACGGCTAATGTCTTATTCATCACATACTACTGCACCAGATATGCACAGGCTTTACCTACCAAAGACCAGATGATGTTTCTAAAGCTGCCAAATTTGTTATGAAAGGAATATTTCATCAATTATGGCCTTCCCGGGCGGATACATAGTGATCAGGGACCGAATTTCGAGAGTTACTGGGCATTTTTGGAAACGCGAAGACGAGGTCCACGCCCTATCACCCGCAGAGTGATCCCCAACCAGACAGGTTTAATCGGAACTTGCTAAACATGCTCAGGACCCTGGAGATTAGCAAAACAAGCCAGTGGAGTCAACATATTGGGCATCTGATTCACATCTATAACTGTACACGAAATGAAGTTTCTCGGTACTCGCCATATTATCTGATGTTTGGTGCACGAGGCGATTTTGCTCCTTGACCCCTCTTTCTCGTGAGTGTGGAAGAGAGATTTTCGCCGTCTTTTACCGGGGAGAAATGAAGAGAGAAGACGCGAATGGCGACAGTTGGTAGACCGCCGTGCAGAGTGGGATTGGACGAGGGTCTGACGGTCAGCGACGATTGGAGGAGGTCGATGGTGAACGAACGGCTTATCAGTGAACTCCAACATTGCACAGTAGACCGTTTCATGAGGATGAGTCCTGTTTATTCTTTTATTTTTTTGGATTACTTTACTAACCATACAAATTAAGAATTATAAAGCTCAATCGCTTAATCGCTTATAGCGTACTGTTAGATATTGTTGGTCGTGATTTGTAACAGCGGACACATCGCACAGCATACACCCAAACAAGGTTTCTTAAAGTTGGCCAGGCCGATCATCCCCTCTATTAAGCCGCTAGCCGCTTTATGTATTTGTTAAAAGCACGCTTTCACAAAACAAAATTAAAAAAAACGCATCACGTATCTTCAAATAAATTATCATTCACACATACACAATACAAATCGTCCGTGAAAGCACAACGTAAACTCGCTTACACGGAAAATATGCACCAGTCGTATGCACACACACACAGACACACACACTCACACACACACACACACATAGACACACACAGACACACGCACGCACACACACACACACACACACACACACACACACACACACACACACACACACACACACACACACACACACACACACTCACACACACTCACTCACTCACTCACTTCGCAATTGACAGGAGACTGAAGATAAATAAACTACAAACCACAAACAAAGAACTGACGACACTCAAACCACACATCAGCATGGCCGTACCGGTATTCTCACGACACAGTCATCGTCACGCCCACACAGTCATTAATACACATTGTTCTCTCTGTTTTCCTCCGTTGCAGCAAACTTGGCCGTGATTAGGGTAATGTTTCGCAGACGATGCGGTCTCTCCAGATGTATCACCGTCTACCTGCTGTTAATGGCGATGACGGATCTCCTGCTCATAATCACGGGCGTGATATTAAGACGGATTGTCCCCATTCTTCTTCCTTCTAATATCTTGACCATCACCCCGTCCTGCAACGTGAACCTCGCATTTGCTTACGCCGTAAGGGACTGCTCCGTCTGGGTGACGGTGATGTTCACCTTTGATCGTTTTGTGGCTGTTTGCTGTCAAAATTTGAAAACGAAATATTGCACGGAGCGAACTACGAGAGTGGTGATCGGAACAGTTTGCATCGTTGGTTGTTTCAAAAATACATTTCTAGGCTTTATGTTTGAAGCTCCACGTGCAAATGAGTCCAAACTGTGCAACATTAGGTCGTCATATTATACCTTACCTGCCTGGATTGTATTTGACTGGATAGATAGCATTTTAACTCATTGTCTTCCATTTGTTCTAATTTTGATCCTGAACTTCCTAACTGTCAGTGACATTTTAAATACCTTTCGAGTTCGCAGGAGACTCCGGTGCGGCGGGAACAGTGAGAGACAGAATGACCAGGAGACCGACAGCCGCAGGAAGTCGATTGTCCTGCTTCTAAGCATCTCGGGCATATTCATCCTCTTGCGATCGTTGGTACTGGTAACTTTCCTCGACATTCGCATTGGCAGCGTCACTTACTTTTCAGGTTCCAATTTCAGTGAATCAATTTTCCCTCTGGAAGAAAGCGGGTACATGCTGCAGTTCCTTTGTTCCTGCATGAATCCATTTATTTATGCCGGGACACAGAGTAAGATCAGAGACGAGATAAAGCTGGGGCTGAAATATCCCCTGACTGTCATTGATAGATCTCTAAAATGAACTATCTGTTATATTTACGTATGGTTTATTCAGAAAACGATCTGTATTTTATTTTGTACTATCTGAATTACCCATATTCAGAGTGTTTTACAGCATGTAAACAGGCACTTAAGCTCATCAAATGCATACTCACCAGGTTGCCAACTGTGCTAGTCCCATCACCTGCATTTGGCCAATATCCCTGTAAAACTTTCCTATTTGTATACGTGTCGAAATCTCATAGGAACTGAAGGATGCGGAACAGAATTAAGCTATTCCGCGCAGTCCAAGTCGATGCATCATTCCATCATATCAGATTATCGATCTCAAACTCATTAACCTGCTTTTCCCCAAAACCTTTCAACTCTTACTAATCAAAAAGTAATCAACCTCCATTGTAATCTACACAATGAGCAATCCTCCACTGCCCTCTGTGACGATGAATTCCGCAGATCCCATATCCTTTGATGTGAGAATACCTCCTCATCTCTGTTCTAATGGCACGCACTACTACTCTGACTTTGTGTTCTGTGATAAAGAGTCCTCGTCAATGTGAATCATCTACTCCAAGAGCCATAGATAAGTACAATACGGAAGCAGGCCTTTCAGCCCATCAAGTCCATGTCGAAATCTTTTAAACTGCCTAACCCCAACAACCTGCACATGCGTAATAACTCCCTACATCCCTATGATACATGTACCTATCTGAAGTTTCCATAAACTGTTCTTCAGGTTTCAATATTGGGTCTACTGTTGTTCACATTGTTATTCAAAGATGCCGATAATGGGATTAATAGCTTTGTGGCAAAGTCTGGGGATGATACGAAGATAGGTGAAGTGTAGATAGTCCCGAGGAAGCAAGGCGATTCCAGCAAGACTTAGAAGCATTAGAAGAATGGGCAAACAGGTGGCAGATAGAATACAGTGTTGGGAAATAAATGACAATATGTTTTGGTAGAAGGAACAAAAATGCTGACTATTATCTAAACGGGGGAAGTTTCAAACTTGGCAGGTGCAAAGAGGCTGAGGAGTCCTCGTGCGAGACTCCCAGGAGGTTAATTTACAGACTTGATCTGTGGTAAGGAAGCCAATTGCAATGTTGGCATATATTTCAAGCGGAATGGAATATAAAAGCAAAAAGAAAATGCTGAGCCTTTCCAAGACGCTAGTCAGGCCGCTCTTAAAGCATTGCTATTAGGTTTAGGGGTGTTGTCTTTGGAGAGTTATCCAGATAAGATTCACGAGGCTGATTCCGGGAATGAAGGAGCTAACATATCAGGAGCGTTTAGCAGTTTTGGGCTTTTCTCACTGCAGGGGGATTTAATTGTATCCTACCGAATGTTAAAAGGACTAGATGTGGAAAGGGTGTTCCCTATGGTGGTGGAAACAGAGATTGACAGCACAGCATCAACATTAATTTCTCATTAGACAATTTTTGCTATAAGACTTCCAAACGAAGAAACGCTGGATATTATTCGTCATGCAGAAGTAAACAACAGTCAAAAGTTCTAAAGCACAATGCCGCCACAGTCAGCATACTCTGACCTCTCCCTAGTTCAAATCTCTAATCTATGTTTGGATTTATTTTAAACCAACTGATCGCTGTACACGCAGTACCACCGATGAAAACGCAGAATTCAGCATGGTACTGGAATCTTTGCTCCCATTGGCAGCTTCACTGATTGGTTGAATGTGTTTAGAATAAAAGGATTATAAGATATAGGAGCAGGAGAAGGACATTCGGTTCATTGAGTCTGCTCCACCATTTAATCATGGACCGATCCAATTTTTCCATCATCCCCACTCCCCTGCCTTCACCCCATACCCTTTGATACCCTGGATAATCTAGAACCTATCTATCTCTGCCTTAAATACCTCCAATGTTTTGGCCACCACAGCCGCTCTTGGCAACAAATTCCAAAGCTATTCCACCCACTGACTAAATAAATTTATCCACATCTCTGTTCTAAATGGACGACCTTCAATCGTGAAGTCATGCCCTCTTGTATAAGACTACCCTACCATGGGAAATGCGTTTGATATATCTAAGTTTTTCACCCCTTTTAATATTCAGAATTCTTCTATGAAATCGCCCCTCATTCTGCGGAAGTTCAGGGAATACGGCCCAAGAGCTGCCAGACGTTCCCATAAAGTAACCCTTTCATGCCTGGATTCACTAACGTGAATCTTCTCTGAACCCTCCCCAATGAGACCGTATGCTTTCTTAAATTAGGAGCACAAAACTGCACAATACTCTAAGTGTGGTCCCCGAGTGCTTTGTAAAGACTCAGCATCACATCCCTGCTATTATATTCTATAACTCCAGAAATGAATGGCAACACTGCATTCGCCAACTTCACCACCGACTCATCCTGGAGTTTAATCTTTAGGGTTTCCTTGCCGAGGACTCCCATGTCCCATTACATCTCTGCATTTCGAATTCCCTTTCCGATAAATAATAGTCTGCCCATTTATTTCTTCCATCAAAGTTCAGAACCATACACTTTCCACATTGTATTTAATCTGCCGTTCCATTCCCCTTAGCTTTCTAAGTCTCTCTGTCGGCTCTCTTTTTCCTCAACACTACCCTTTGTTGCATCTATCCTTGTATCAGTGGTCAATTTAGCCACAAAACCATTAATTCCGTAGTCCAAATCATTGACTTACATTGTAAAAAGCAGCGGTCCCAATGCCATCCCCTGTGGAACTCCACCGGTAACTGCCAGCCAGCACGAATAGGATCCCTTTATACACAGTCTCTGTTCCACCAATGCTTGCAACTTCGCTGTAAATTCATGGGTCTGAATTTGCTGAGCAGCGTCATGAGCGGCACCTTGTCAAAGGCCTTATGAAAATCCAAGTACACCACATCTACTGCATCTTCTTTATCCACACTGTTTGTATTGTCTTCAAAAATCATGCTTTCGGAAACCATGCTGGCTTTGGCTTATCCTGGTCATGGGCTTCCGGGTACTCCGTAATGTCATCTCTAACGATCTATTCTAACAAATTCCCAGCCACTGATGTCAAGCTAACCACTGATGTCTGTGGTGAGGAGGGCAAATGCATTGTTAGCATTCATTTCAAGGCGACTATGAAACCCAGGATGGAACTTGAGAATTTATAAAGGACTAGCGAGCCTCACTTGGAGTTTTATGAGCAGTTTTGTACGCCTTTGAAACGATGAGCTAAAATTGAAGAGTGCTCCGGGTGTTTTATAAAAAAAAGAACCCAAGCTTACAACTCGTCATAGAAGAGCATTTGATGACTCTGGGATTGTACTCACAGGAGTTCTGAGTTGACCTCATTAGAATCTATAGCATGATGAAACGCCTTGGTACAGTGGATGTGGAGATGATGTTGCTTATGGCGGGAGAGTCTAAGACCAAACGGTAAAGCCTCAGAATAGATGTACATACTTTTAGAACGGAGTTGAGGGGTAAAGGCCTTAGTCAGCGCGTGGTGAATCTGTGGAAATAGTTGCCACAGGCAGCTGTGGAGGCCGTCTGCATGCATATTTTAGGCAGAGGTTGATTTCTTCTTAATTGGCCAGGGCACGAATGGATAAGAGGAGAAAGCAGATGACTGGAGAAATGGAAGTATGAAGCGGCCATGATAAAATGGCGGAGCTGACTCTTAGATCTTATGGCCTTATGGTCTATTATCTATCCCGCTGTTCTTCCAGTCACTGAAAATAAGCATGCAGGTATAGCAGTCAATGATAGTAACCATGTCGGTACAACAGGCAGTGAAGAAAGCTAATGGCATGTGGGCACTCATAACAAGGGAAGCTGAGTATAGGAGCAAAGAGGTTCTTCTGCAGATTCACAGGACCCTGGTGAGACCGCACCTGGATCATTATGTTCAATTTCGGTCTCCAAATTTGAGGAAGGACATTCCTGCTATTGAGTGAGTGCAGCGTAGATTTACGAGGTTGATTCCCTGGATGGCGGGACTGTCATATGTTGAAAGATAGGAGAGACTGGGCTGTTATACACTGGAATTTAGAAGGATGATAAGGGATCTGATTGAAACATATAAGATTATTAAGGGACTGGATACGCTAGAGGCAGGAAACGTGTTTCCGATGTTAGGGGAGTCCAGAACCAGTGGTCACAGATTAAGAATAAGGGTAGGCCGTTTAGCACGAGTTCAGGAAAAACGTTTTCACCCAGAGAACTGTGGATCTATAGAATTCTCTGCCTCAGAAGGCAGTGGTGGCCAATTATCTGGATGCTTTCAAGAAAGAGTTAGATAGAGCTCTGAAAGACAGCGGAGTTAAGGGATATGTGGAGAAGGCAGGAACTGGGTCCTGATTGTGTATGATCAGCCATGATCACCTTGAATAGCAGTGCTAGTTAGAAGGGCCGAATGGCCTACTCCTGCAACTATTGTCTATTGTCTACTTCCGCTTCCCGCCGATATTCCACACTTTCTATTTCCAGTCTGCCTTTCTCTGCTTTAGACATTCTGCCATTATTCTACATTCACTCCTTTAGGTGTTTCTCTCTCTCTTTGAACTCACTACCAGCATTCTAACTGACATATTTCTTGCTGTATTTTATCTTTGCTCCGACATTCTATCCAATAACCAATTAGACAGACAACTGCTACTGGATTCTGACAATTCCTCGTCTGACAATCGTTTGAGTAACGTTCCAAAGAGCCCCGACAGATTTTTTTTTCCGTCACATACTCCTTTCATAGGAGTTATCTTATCACCAATGTATTCCAAAGTTAGCCCATTTTCTGAACTTCCACATAAATTTCTTTATTTTTGAGCAAGTCATTGTTTTATCTTCAGGACCATTCATTCTATTAGTGTTCAGTTTAACATCTGCAAGTGATCCGTCTTTGTCAAAACAACACTTTTGGCTCTGCCTCTCCAAATCAACTCATTGAATAACATCAGCGAGTCGCTTACCTTTAAATTCCAAAACAAACTGGAAATGATTCACAGGCACCTGGTAACAAGCCATTTTTCCTTCAGCCTGGTTACTGCTTCTAAAGCCAATTCAGACTTTAAATTTTCTTTATTCAATTTAGGAACAACACTTTTCCATTATCCTTCAATAATATTCACATCAGCAGCTTTCATCTCCTCACTAACTTTTAACACACCTTTTAACACAAACAACTGAGAATTCTCACTTTCCACTGCTACCAAGTTTAACCCTTTCTTCACTGAACCAATTCCATCTGACTCAAAAGGACTGCATACCTTTTCAAGTAAATCAGATAACTCAGAATTTTACTGAGTTTCAGTACTAGGTTCAGTACTCTGTGCATTCACATCCTTGACATCCCGAACGCACTCAAACGGGACATCTACCTCTTCCAGGCTTTCCATACCAGTCGCTTTTTCAAATACTAAATTCCCCTGATCCTCCCAGTTACTCTCTTGGCAACTCCCATCCGGAGTTAACTCAACCCTGCGGGTAAAAACACATTCATCTGCTAACCCAGCAGACTCCTTCAAGGTAATGGCCTTCTTTTCATTTAGGACAGCCCTTACATCATTATCGGGAGCAGATTTACATTTTTCAACTTCTTCAAACAGTTCTGTCAAGCCAGATAGATCATCCGTGTCCAACACTGGACCATCTAACAGCCATATCTGTTTCTCATCTTTACTCTGTGCCTCCATAAATTCCCTCTTTTCTAAGGGTACGTCTACCTCATCTACTTTACACTATTTCACCCCCTATTCAACATTTTCCCATCCCCAAACACCTCTTGGTACAGGGTCGGTAAAAACGTCCAGGCCAAATCAACACTGGACTCAATTAAACTGTCTTCTTTCTCAGCCGCCTTTCTCGACATGCTGCGAATGATCTTGGCATCTAGGGGCGGGTCCTCAGAACGCACAGCTTCACTCCTGAACATACGTCACCACCTGCTAAATCATTACCAAGAAGGACATCCACGCCATCTCTCGGTAATTCTGACCGCACCCCTACTTCGACTGTTCCAGATACCAGGTCACATTTTAAAATGATCCCATGCAAAGGTGCAGCTTCTGACCCTTTTCCTATGCCTCTCAAAACTACCACTCCAATCTCAGGACCAAAATCTAGCACCTTACTTAGGATCAATGACTGATCAGCCCCAGTATCTCTCCAGATTCTCACAGGAACTGGGGTCTCTCCTTCTTTCACAGACACCGTCCCATCTGAAATAAATTTCTCACGCCCCTCTCGTACTCTATCTAACTTAGCCTTCCTCGTCGATTTGCTGATCGACTCAATACACCCTGTAGGGACTGCTGTTTTTCTCTTTTCCTGTCTCATTCTTCGGAGCAAAGCACTTAGATGCAATATGCCCGAACTTTCCACAATTATAACCGGTCAAGCCAGGAAACTTCCTGCTAGCCTGCATGTCCTCCTCCTTACCTTTCCCATTAGCTCCCTGCCTACTCTCTACCTTAGCCGGTGGACTTTCTTTACCGTCCCTACTGCCTTTCTGGTTACTCTTATTTGAGGAAAATTTAGTCTTGTGGGTTAGGGCATATTCATCTGCGAACCTGGCAAATTCCGATATAGACTTATTCGAATTCTCGTTCAGATACATCCGGATATTATCCGAAACACAACCTTGAAACTCGTCAATTAGAGGTAACTCTCTGAAACGATGGAAATCCTCCTCCACCCTTTCTGCACAACTCCAACGATCCAAGAGCACACCCTTCTCATAGGCAAACTCCGCGTACGTCTGATTCCACAGTTTCTTTAAATCTCTGAACTTTTGTCTATACGCTTCAGGTACCAATTCGGAGGCTCGAAGGATTGCCTGTTTTACTTCCTCATAATCCTCAGACTCCCCCTCGCACAGCGCCGCATATGCCCGTTGAGCATTCCCTTTTCATACACGTTGTAGCAACACCACCCACTGATCTCTGGGCCAGTTCTGATTCACTGCCACCTTTTCAAAATGCAAGATGTAACTATCAACATCTGTTTCCTCGAACGGAGGTACTAACCTAAACGCCCTACTAACATTAAACTTCTCAACTGAACCTTCCCCTCTGTTTCTTCCCTGTTGCTTTAACCTCTCCATTTCCAGCGCATGCTGCCTATCTCTCTCCTTTTCCCTTTCCTCCAATTCCCTTTCGGATTTTTCCTTCTCCATTTGTGCCTCTAACTCAGCAGTTTCCTTCTCCCTTTGTGCCTCTAACTCAGCTCTTGCCTTCTCCCTTTGGGCCACCCAGGCAGCTCTTTTCCGCTCCCTTTTCACCTCCAACTCTTTTAACTGGAGCTCATGCTCCCTTTTCTTCTGTTCTGCGTCCAACCTTAATCTTTCCAACTCTAACTGAAACACCCCAAAAACTGGTTCATTTTCAGGGAACAGATCCAATACCTCAGACGTGAACACATCCTTGTCTATATAATACTGGGCTCTGGCCCTCTGTATCTCCCACTTTTTCATTGACGACTTCACCTCTGCTAGTTTTAATCGTTTCACAATATTCACCAAGTCCGTCTTTGTGGCATCCTCTAACGCCTTCAAAGTCGGGCTCTCAAAAAAATTGTCTATATCCGTCTTTGCTGGTTTCCCGTCTGGTTACCCACGCAACCAGATCAAATAATGGACTTATAGCCCGATTCACTGGCCCCCCAATTTGGTAATCAAATCTCGAGAAGTGGCCCCAATTTGTTACGTACCCGTAACTGGATGTCTGACCATCAAAGATGGAAGAATCCGTTGGAGTCTGGTGGGACTATTTTTAAACAGTGTTTATTAGTAAAATATTTAAATCAATATCATCAATGCAAATATATAGATAATACAGGTCAGCAATACTAAACCTATGTGTGGGTATAATAATAATCAATAATAAACAATGGCTTTCGATGTCTAGGGGATAATGAATTGTCATATGTGAATATAATGTTCAGTTCAGTTCATACGTGCTGAGGTAGTTCTTGGTGGTTTTGTTGGAATTGTTGGAGAGAGAGAGAGAGAGAGAGCAAACAGTGACAGCTACAGTCAGGCAAGCCTTCCTTTACGTTCTTGATCTGTCGATGTGTTATGGCCATTCAGTTATGACCCCTCTGTCATTCAGCTAGACCGTTCTTCTGTGTTGGACTCGTCACCCAGGTAAGGGCGGACACACACACAAGCCCCCACCGGCCCTGCTATAACACTGTGAGTTAAACTGTCCGATCCTTTGTTCTGTCCCAGTGCCCTACACCTTTACGGGTGTTCCAGCACTCAAGCAGTGCTCACTAGTGTGTCTTCTAGCGTGTCTGTCTCCGCAGAGCTCACTTTTATCCCCACTCACGGAGTCTCAGGTGTCAATCAGTTTTGAATGGCTTAGCTCATCAAACCAGCCCTCTCCGGCTGTCCACTGAGGAATTTTAATGAACATAATTTTAATTATTAATTTTAATTATTTATTTTAATGAACATACCAAGTAAACAGACTTTTCCGGAGCCATATGTCTTTCAGGAGTCATGATATAATGGATCAACAAATCTCTCACTCCGGGTGTTATCTCTCCTTTATATGAAGCAGATGTTCCAGTCCCAGTATGTTTTCCCTTTGTCTCTCTGTCTTTCTCATTAGCAGCATGGTAACAGTAAAAGTTTGTAATTCTCCCGGGGGGGGGGGGGTGGTGTTCATGGGCAGCTCTGTACCCTGCTGTCCATCAGAGTTGTTCATCCTTCATAATACAACATTCAGGTTGCTTTAATAAGGCAGAGCAAAACGTAGTCAGAGTCCATAGTGTGGGGCATGGATTCATAATGCGTTGAGCTGCCCTCTTGCATTCACGTGCACAGCAGTGACCATGCCTTAATGCATCCAGTTAGGATGTTTTGTGCTGCATCAAAAAACGTCGGAAAGGGTTGACTGCGATTAATCATAATCTTTTCTACTGGTCAGGGCGAAGAGGCCATGCCAAGCTATTGCTACTTGTCATCTCTGTTAACGTACCAAGACAGCCTGTTGTTCAGGTTCACTCTTAGTTCCACTCTCAACCGTTGATGCATTCAGGATGAGGATCTTTACCGAGCCATTCCTGAAATCAAACACCAGCTCTTTGGTTTTGGTGACATTGAAGGAGAGTATGTTGTCATAACTCCATGTTGTGCATCTGCATTTCTCCGTCCTCTACTATGACTCATCGTTACTTGGGATACAATCCATCAATGAAATGTCTCATCAAAACTTACAGACGGGCTTACAGTGGAATCTTGTCACGCAATGATAAGTTACAGAAAATAAAATAGGAGACTAAGGGTACAATTCTTTGAAACAACAGTGTTTAGTATTTAAATACTGTAAGCAGTTCTCCATTCTTGTAACCACGCCCGTGATTTGTGATGATTGGTTACTTATAGTCAGGACTTTCGCAACGTATGTCACTACTTCGTGTAGGAAACTCAAACGTGAATAAGTCCATTATTAAGGGTAAAATTTCGGAACATTTGTAGTACCTAATAATGTAAAACAATTTCTGCATGGTTTCACGGAGGTGACAGCGTGCCTGAAGATCTTTTAAAATTCTTTGAAGAGATACCAGTCAGGTGAGGCAAAGGAAAGTAGATTACTTACTTATAATTTCAGAAGTCCCGAGACTTGGTGCCACACATTAGGCACCTTCGGGTGCATGAGAAGGGCCCAATAAGACCCGGTTGTGACAGAGGCAAGGAACTAGCAACGTTAGAGGAATTGTAGACTGGCACAATCGGATCCTGTGGATATAGGGTCCTTTTTGTCAGAATGGTAGAGGGTAACTGGTGAAGTTCGCGGAGGTTTATGGGGCTATTCAGGTCTCAAGGAACACGAGTCTTTGCTCCAGGATAGGAAACTCCAAAACTAGGCCGCTCTGTTTTTAAGAAAGAAGGAAAAAGTCTAAAAGACTGCCCAGGAGAAGATTTTACACGCAGTGTGATCAACGTGGAACGAACTGTTAGGGAAAATGGTCTTATCCGTTGCAGTATTGATATTTAAAATTCATTTGTGCAGGTGGATGTGTAGAAAATGTTTAGAACCATATGAATTCAAACGGAACTCGTTCAATTGGGTACATTGTTCACCATGGACGAGTTGGGCTGACGGTTCAGTTTTCACGCTGTGGGGTTCTTTCCTTGGAAGTCGTGGCTTTTACGGAAGGCCATTGTTTAAAGGTAGGCTGTGGGAGGTTCAGAGGATACGAAGCAAAAAATAAGTGGTGACAAGGAAGTTACCACAGGATACCTTGTCCGCACTAAACGGTTCAGGATACATTGTAATGATTTAATGGGAAAATTAAATGCTATATTTCCGCATTTGCACATTACACAAAATTGGGTGCGACGCTGACCTGTAAATATTGTGTAACAAAATCGGTACGATTCACACGGGTGTGTAAAGCATGTTTAACGCAGATAAATTCGGTTTTGTCAGGTTTGTGGCAAAATCGCCAAGGCAGATAATTATCTGAACAATCGGAGATGTTGAGAGCTGTAGGGGCTGTAATTTTCGTCTGAACCGGAGAATGGAACATGCAACAGGCACCTTAGAAGAAAATTGCATGTCTGCCTTTAACAGCATGGTTTTGAGCATAGAAGCAGCGATGATTTGATGCAGTTAAACACCTCCAGTAAAATCTGAAGTTTTAGATTCTTAATTGAAGAAGAACATTATTGCTACGCAGGTTGTGCAGCAGAGGTTAACCATGCTGATAACAAATATGATATGTGAAGAGATCTTGAGGATATTGGACGTATATTCACTAACTTATAAAATATAGAGGAGCCAACGGTTTGCTGAGAATTCTGTGGCGTACTGTTCTGCCAGGACATAAATTACCAGGTAACGTTTTATGAAAGAGACGCCACTGCTCATTGCTGAAGAGATTTCTCTTAACCACGATAGAACAGGCTGCAGACGGCACAGTGTTTGAAGGCCCACTAGTTTTTCCGCTGCCCTCTATTAACTCGTGTAGTTGCAGTTAGATTCATGACACACGAAAGTCAATACCAACAATTCTTCTATCACGAGTTAAGAGCATCTGGATCTGCAACTCTTAATAAGTTTTTGATTGGACCTACGTGAACATATAATTGATTATGATAATAGTTAACCAATAGTTCGATTTAATATCAATAAACAAACTGAATTCTTTGCACCTTGCAGGTATCGACGAAAACGAAAGAGTGCCTCAACAAATGAGAGACACTAAAAATGTTTGTATCCCAAAACCGTTTCCCCTTCCTCCCCGATACATGCTGCAGTAAAGCATCGACCCGCCTCTTCCACTTCCACCTCTTATTTCAGCAAAGTTCATCAGATCCCACTAATCACCAGCAGGCAATAGCAAAGCTCCCATGAGAGACCACAGAACAAAAGCTGCTCATTCAACTACATGTTGCAGGCTCTGTCTCTACCTAATAAAGGGGTGGGGTGGTACCACTCAGGGAGAAGGGGAAGAAAATAAAAAAAAATTCAATTCGTTGATTACGGTGTGTCGTTTTTTTTTCTTTACAAGTACTCATACCGGAAAATCATTCTAAAATTTAGTGATTATCCCAATTAATGAGGAAAGCTCATACTGTCTATTATTATTGATCGGCAATGCATTGGGAGTTGAAAGAAACATAAACATAACAATACATTTGGATGCAAAGGAGCATGGAGATCCGGAAATAGTTATTTAAGTTTAAAGTTAAGTTTAATGTCACGTGGTTGTAGCTATAACGGCTAGACAGCAGCTTCTGCGAGCTCATCTGCAGAAACAACTTAATTCCTTTATTTTTAGAATGGGGCTTGGTCACTGACCTTCGCCTGCAGCTGCAATGTTTTCTCTGCCACATGAGCAACCACGTGACTTTTCTTCCACGCTATTCTCAACATCCCTTGCCACCGTCAGAATTATAAACTCCGCTCCACATTGACATATAATGCAAATATTTCAGGCAATCAAGCTATCAGTTTTATATATCAGTTTTCCACCGTATTGTATATTTATGAGTATTGTGTAAGTGACGTGAAAGTACGGTTTCCGTCCTCTTTTCCGGGTACCCATATAATGATTCCAAATTATAATAATTCAAGTTCCCTTTTTACCAGTGCCCTCATGCATTTGTGTGATCAGAGCGACATTGCAACGATGCTCTTTCAGATTCAGAATGTCCCAAGCTGTTTAGATCATCAATAATTACTGTCGTGCGTCAAAATCCTTTCTCTGTGGCCAGACTTCACCAGCCAACGCTTCTTCCTACTGCTGCTTTATCTAACTAGTTACAAGTAGGTGGACCTTAGGGACAGCAGGTAGTTCCGCTTCCTCACAGCCCCGAAATCCCAGGGTCGATCCTGTAATCCGATACCACCTGCGTGCAGTTCCACGATTCCCTCTAATCGTATGGGTTTTCTCCCACATCCAAAAGATGTGCAGTTTGGTATGACAAGTGGCCACTGTGAATTGACCAGACTGTGTACGTGTGTGGTTGAATTAATTTATCTGCAGTACAGAGATGTCTGAAGTTTTGACGGAAAATTTTGAATGCAATGTTGGCGTTCAATTCTAGTGATATAGAATATAAGGCAAGGGATGTGATGTCGAGGCTCTATAAGGCCACTTGAGACGAAACTGGAGTATTGTGTGCAGTTTGGGCTCCTTATTTGAGAGAGAATATACTAACATTGGAGTCGGTTCAGAGAAGATTCACGATAATTATACCATGAATGAAAGCTTTACCCTGTGAGGGACTTCTGGCAGCTCTTGGGCTGTATTCACTGGAGTTCACTGGAATGATGGGGGATCTCATGAAACATTCTCAATGTTAAATGGGTTGAACAAATTAGAAATGACAAAATTACTTTCTATGGTAGTGGAGTCCAGGACAAGAAGGTACGACTTCAGGATTTAAGGACGTCTATTTGAAATAGAGATGTGGAGAAGTTACTTTAGTCAGACGGTGGAAAATCAGTAGAAATTGCTACGACTAACTGCTGTGGAGACCGACATTTAGTGCGTTTCAGACAGTGATAGATGTGTTCTTGATTAGTCAGGACATCAAAGGATATGGAGAGAAGCCAGTAGAGTGGGGATGAATGGAAGAAATGGATCAGCAAATGATTAAATGTCACAGCAGAATGGATGGGCCGAATGTCCGACTTCTGCTCCTAAATCTTATGGTATTATGGCCTTAAATAAGGACAAATGTAAATAAATGATTCATGGTCAGAATGAAGCTAGTGCGCCGAGGGACCAGATTCCCTTCTATGTAAACCATCAAACAATTGATGCGAACCCTAATGCGAAGTAGCAAGACGCTTCATAACTCTGCATCACCCAATACTGAGGACAATTGCTGGTGAGTGTCTGGAGCCATCTGTAGGTTGAGGTGGTAGTGATGGGAACAATTACAACGATTAACCTTCATTGGAGTGTTATGCGGATCGGAAAGCTCCGGAAAGAATAAACATTCTTTCCTATTTTCTTTTCCAATAGCGCATAACAAGGATATCATGTTCCCTTCTTATTGAAATTCTGATGCAGTTATATTATCAGACCACCTTGACCAACTGCACCTTTCCAGCACCTTGCCAATCTTTTTGAAATTGTACAAATTGGATTGGGATCAGCTCGTTTGCAATTTTGTTGGCATGAACTAGTTTCGCCGAGAACCCGTATCGGTAATTTAAAACGGCAACAGTGTGCAGCAGAACTGAACATGTGGGTTAGTAGAGAAGGCGCTGCGCGTGGTTTGCAAAATCAACAGCTTGCCAAAGAATAAATTTTGCTTATTTCAGTAATTCATTAATAAGTGCGACGGGATATTTCAACCCCAGCTTTATCTCGTCTCTGATCTTACTCTGTGTCCCGGCATCAATAAATGGGTTCACACAAGCACACAGGAACTGAAGTACGAACCCATTTTCCTGCAGAGGAAGAATTAATTCACTGAAATTGGAACCTGTAAAGGAAGCGACATTGGCAATGCGAATGTAGAGGAAGATTACCAGCGGTATCAGCCACAAGAGGATAAAGATGCCCGAAATAATTAAAAGCAGGATGATAGACTTCCTGCGATTGTTCACCTCTGGGTCATTCTCATTGTCGGTGTTCCCGCCGTTCTGGAGTCGCTTGCGGATTCTAATGGCCCTCAGAATGTGCCTCACCGTTAGGATATTAAACAAGCAAATTAGACAGCATGGCAAACATGGAGTTAAAATGCTATCGATCCGGTCAAATGCTATCCAGGCAAGTGAGGTATAATATACGGATTTAAGCATACATGGTGTCGGCTCATTTTTCTTTAGAACTTCATATACAAAATAATTAGCTACGTTTTTGAAACAGCTGATGATATTAACAGTTCCGATTACCGCATTGGCCGTTCGCTCTGTGCTATATTTCGTCTTTAATTTTTGGCAGCAAATAGCCACATACCGATCCAATGTGAACATTACCGTTACCCAGACGGAGCAGTCCCTTACGGCGAATGCTAGCACGACGTTTATGTTGCAGGCAGGAACAGTGGGCAAAATATTGAACGGTAAAAGCATGGGGACAATTCGGTGGAATATCACACCCGTGATGATGACCAGCAGATCGGTCATTGCCATGGACAGCAGGTAGACAGTGATACATCTGGAGAGACAGCATCGTTTGCGGAGCATCACCCCAATCACCGCCAAGTTAGCTGTAAATGAGGAAGACGGAAGAAGTGCGTCAATTTGCATGACAGGGTGTGTGTGTGCGCGTGTGTGTGTGTGTGTGTGTGTGTGTGTGTGTGTGTGTGTGTGTGTGTGTGTGTGTGTGTGTGGTCTGTGTGTTTTTTGTATGATTATGTAATTATATTCAATAAAATATAAATAATTAAACATGCAGAACTCTGTGATAAAACTTACATTTCACGGTATTCTGTGTGACCGATATTTGACTCAACACTCGAAGCAGTTACCGACTTTGGAATTACATTTTGCGATTAGCTACGCTCTGATGGAGCAACGTAGCGGAGTTTGGATCTTCCCTGAGAGACTGTATCTGTGGAAAAATTCGGTAACAACAATGTCATGTTTCATTGTGGAATTTGCATTGAACTTTTGTATTGTTGTACTGGAGTAAATGGCTGTTTTTTTTTTTTTTGCTGAAATTTTGTCGAAGGTACTGAAACACAATCGTCACATCAATTACTGCAGATTATCCGCTGCAAACACGTGGTTTAGCATTTCGCGACAACGCGCACAGCAGATTGCACTCCGTAATGCTTCCGGTTAGGATGGGTTTGGTGGTGCATCAATAAACATTGACCAGGAATGACGTGGACAAATCACTTTTCAAGAAGACTTCTGAGAAGGTAGAGCCGTAGCTGCGCTAAATTTCTGTGACATCTACGTGGTCGTACGGAGACCGCCTAGTGTCGAGATTCACTCAAAGGGTTATGAAGCTCTCAAGCTTCTCTGCTTCGGCTCAGGTGATGCATACAGGAGGATATGTAGCAGCCCACTTCATGAAGTGTATGACTGGTTCTTTGATATTGTTAACATTTAAAGGGAGTTTGGTGTCACGGTCTCATCTTCTGAATTTATCATTCCCCTTTCTACACTGCCACTCATTGTTACCTAAGATGCAGCCCATTACGGGGATGCGTTCTCCAGAAGTGCCGGTAGAGTTAGAACAGAATTTTGCTATGCAGTGATGAGTATACAGGGAGGAAAATAGGGGGCTGACGATGCAATTTTGTACAGAACCAGTGATTAAAACAATGGAAATAATATTTATTGACTGCCCCAAGAGCCTGGGATGATTATTTTCCGGAACTTCGGCACTTGTGTCCTTGATTCATTTAGCAATATCATATCTGTATGTCCATTACTAAGGTCGTATCACGTTGGGCTGTGTGAGCCTGATAGAGATGTCCTCGGCTTGATAAAGTTAATGCACTAGTATGTTTAGAAGTTTGCCATGCAACTCTGATGGACGAAGAAAAATGCTGAATATTTCGTAAATGAGGATACAATTCACAAATCTGCCTATACTTGGAACTGGCTTGATAAACCAACCAACGTAATCAAACATTTTCATTCCATCGGAGGAGATACAAATATTTGAGAGCAAGTACCGCCAGGCTCAATTATATCTCTATACCGCTATTAACAATCTCTTGAATAGAAATCTCATATATAAGAAATAAATTGTTGATACTCACAGTATATCGCATCGTTGTGCTTGCCCTTTAATTACTTTCCATGTAAAAACAATACATAACTCTCTATTTTGTTCTCACTTTTACTTCCTCAGTGTATTAATGTGTTGAATTATCGGTCCATGAAACACAAACATATGAACGTCTCAGTTAACGCGACAAAATAATAAATCAATTATAATATTTCATCTAGATCAAGGCATTTGTTAACGTAGGAAGAAAACCAACTCATTCATTACCAAAAACGACCAATTGCACAAGGAAATGAGCATCTACGCAAAGTAATAAACAGTCTACGTTTCAGAGGCAGACAATTCATCTGAACTGAACAGAAAGGGAAGAGAAGCAATAATAAGAAATCTGGGGGAGGAACAGTACAAGTGAGAAGGCAATAGGGGGCTCAGGTTGGTGGGGGCGGCGTGGGGATGATGTGAGAAGCTAGTAGATGATAGGATGAAAAGTTGAAGAGATAAAAAGAAGGAATCTGAGCTGAGAGTAGACCACAAGAGGGGAGGGGAGCGGAACAAGGGGGAGATGACAGGCAAGAGAACAAATAAAATACATAAGGGGGAGCCAGAGAGGGAAATGGGAATGAGAGGTGGAAAATTAAAGGAAGTTTGAGAAATCGATTTTTATGTCATCAGCGTGGTCGGTAACCTGCCGAAATATGAAATTTGGATGGATAAGGGGAACACGGAGAGCGCGATCACTGCAGAAATCAGGGCGTGGAAAAACGTAGAGGGTTAAAGATATGATTGTTACTACGATCCCGTTGAAAATGGCGAAAGCTGCTCAAAACTTCAATTATTGAAGGGTTTACAGAACGGAAAGTCTCCATTGAAATAACTGACAAGGCCCCATTTGTAATATTTCCAATCACCAGCACAGTGTGCGTATTCTCGTATCTTGGTGATGACAAAATATAACATTCTTAAATGCCCGAAGAGCACCTATCTCCGAAAGACTTTCAGCTAGTGTGTTCCAGATTCTAACCGACTTTCAGCTGAAAATGTTCTTCATCATATTTAATCTAAACCTCTTAACGCTTACTATAAACGTCCTTATCGCTTCCTACCCTCTGGAGAAACATTAGAAACATAGAAACAAAAATCTACAGCACAATACTGGCCCTTCGACTCACAATGTAGTACCAAACCTGTACTTACTTTAGAATCAGAAAGTATCCATCTGTCAACCTCGCCAGCTGTGGCGGCCTTCTGTGTTCTGTGCAAGAAGGATGGCATGCATTGATTATTGGCCCCTCAAGGAAATCACAGTGACGAACCGCTACCCTCTTCCTCTGCTTACATCTACGTTTGAGCATCTCCAAGGAGCACCCATATTCTCAATCATAGTTCTGCGCCAAGCTTACAACCTGCTTCGTCTTCGAGTACGAGACGAGTTGAAGATACAACTGAAAACCTCCACTGGCCACTTTGTGATTCCCTTTGGCCTAGCGTACGCATCTACTGCGTTAATGCCTCCTAAACGATGTGGTGAGGGAGAGTGTTAAATTATCGTTTATTTTGAAACATATTCTTACCTATTCCCACATTCACCAGAATCATAATTAAGCCATAAGCCCATAAGAGATAGGAACACAGAATTCGTCAATACGACCCATTAAGTCTGATCCGCTATTTCATCATGGCTGATACATTTCCATCCCAACCGCATTCCGCTGACTTCTCCCGGCAGCCTTTCACGCCTGACTAAACAAGAACCTGTCATCTTCCGCCTATAATGAACGCAATAACCTGTGACAACGAATTCCACCGGTATACCACCCTCTGGCCAAAGAAATTCCTCCTCACTTCCGTTCGAAATGTACGTCTCTCTATTCTGAAGCAGTGCCCTCTGATCTTAGACTTCCCACTACAGGGAACATTTTCGCCCTATTGGCTCTATTTACAGCTTTCCGCATTCGTTAAGTTTCAATGCGATAGAAACATAGAAACAAAGAAACATAGAAAACATGCAGTACAATTCAGGACCATCAGCCCACAAAGTTGCGCCAAAAATATCCTCTTAGAAATTTCTAGGCTTATCCATAGCCCTATATTTTTCTAATCTCCATGTACCTATTCAAAGGTCTCTTAAATTACCCTACCGTATCCGCTTCCAGCATCGCTGCCGGTATCCCATTCCACGAACTTATCACTCTCTGAGAAAAGAACTTACCTTTGACATCACGTCTGTTCTTACTCCCAAGCACCTTAACCCAGTCTTCTCTTGTGGAAACAATTTCAGAACTGGGCAAACGCCTCTGACTATCCACACATTCAATCCCTCTTATCGTCTTATACAGCTCTATCAGGTCGCCTCTCATCTTCGTCGCTCCAAGCATAAAAGGCAAAGTTCATTCAACCTATTCTCATAAGGTATGTTCCCCAATCTAGGCATGCATTTTCTATCTTCTGACATGCGTTTTCAGTCTTCCGTTGTAACTTGCACCCATATTCTGGCCATTGTTCCGAGGATCCTGTAGAACTGCTATCAAGGTCTTTTTTTAATCCTGCAGTTTCTTAACTCAACTCTCAAGGGTTCTATCACTTCTGATCGTATGTGTCCCCGTACTAATGATGTGATTTCATTTTTTAACAAAATAGCCACACCGTCCCCCTTTGGCTACCTGCCTATCGTTTCGATTCTTTGCACATCCATGGATATTGAGCTCCTTTGGCTGTGATCTTTTTACACCGCATTATCAGCGTATTCACAATCTATGAAGCCGTGTATTTGTCCGTTTTCTGGTTTTACTTCTTGGAGCTCGAACTTCTCCTTTTCCGGAGAAGCGCACGCTTCAGATACTTTCACTCGAGCACGGTTACCTGCTAAATTCTATGAGGCTGTCGCAGAGTTCTACATCCCGAACGTAGCCGCGTCCCATATCTGCTGGTTCCGATTCACCTTTTGGACTTCCTGTACAATGTGTTGAATCCACTGTGTACTTCAACTGACACTGTTCCCTGGGTGAACAAAAGCCGGCGAGATTAGATTCAGCATGCAGACTACTAGTGAAAGATATTTATCTTGGTGAAAACGCAATTTCAATGACAGCGATCACAGGAGAATGGGCTAACTAACCGGAAGACGACAGAAACTCAAATAATTACCCGTTACAACAGTGGTGTGCAGAAGTGCATCTCTGAACGCCAATCCTTGAAATGGATGGCTGCAGCAGCGGAAGATGAAGAACATAGGTTTAATGACCACTTTATATATACAGGAGATAACTTACAAAACATCCACTGGGTGTAATCCTTGTCTGTCCAAGCTTCTGACTTAATCCTCCAAAGCCCAAGTTTCTGAAAACTTCAAATCATGTACTATGCTTTACATTTAATACACCTTCTTCTACAATCATTCTTGGGATCTTTCTCTCTGCTTTTTTTTTTCAATCGAGGATTACTCCCGAAACCTAATCCAAATGGACAATTCATTTTACAATATCAAATCATTGAGCTAGGTTTACTCTGCTCAGAAAGCTGACAATTGTTATCCCCAATTACAACTACCCTTTAGTCTGTAAGTTTTCTTGGAAGAAGTAGGGGTAGCAGTGCGCATTGTACAGAATTAATCAAACGAACAGCAGACCTGGTCTGCACGCGCTGCCGCTGAAACCTCAATCTCCCCTTCCCCCACCGCAATTCCATCTATCTCAGGTGCCAGCGACAGTTCTTGGGAGCTTCCATCTTCCTCTTACCCCACCATCCCTGAGCGCCCCAAACCTTCTTTCACGTTAGGCACTACCAGACATCATTCAACCTCCGATCCCAGCTCTCATCCCTGACGACACGTCGCCAACCTGTCTGACCTTCTTCTCTCTGGGGCAGAACGTCTGTTTTCAGTAACTGCCTCAGTTTTGTCCCTATGCGTCCGAACCTCTCGAATTCGCGTCCACAATGACTCTGAGCTTTTTTTTTGTTTGTTTGTTTCCGTTGAATGCACTCGGCTCAGACATCCACAATAGGAAGTAAACGATTTGGTTTTATTACAATGCAGTTTTAGTTAAAACTATATTACAGTGGGAATGCGTCTTTCTATTTCTCCGTCACCCGGCACCTTGTCCAGGTCAGTCTTTTCTCCACACCTGGATGAAACGTTAGAATTACTGCTCGGGCTACAGAGAGATGCAGGCCAAATGTCAGCAACTGGGACTAGTGCTGATCGGCATCCTATTGGCTTGAATAAGTTGGGCTGAAGAGAATGTGTCCATGTTATATGCCTCTTCTTAACAAACAAAACAAAAAAGAAAAACACACAGGAACTCAGGAGTAGACGGAATTCTAGCAGTGCATTGCGGACTGTCCTGTCGACTGAAGGAGCAATGAAGGATATTTTCAGTCGTTTGCTTCTGCATTCTGAGGTTGTCACCTGCTGAATACAGAACTATTGAGCTGCTGTCCAACAAGGCCGTCGTAAATTGCTACATTGTCTAAAGTCTATTGTTGTTTACATCACCAGCAATTATTTGCTTTAATATGTTTGTTCTGGAGCAAATGAAGTCCTATCTTAGAGATTACCAGGATTTACTATTCGTCTGCTGACAACAAATGTGTTTACTCTGGCACTATTATCTTACTGGCACCACGTGGACAACCGGAGCTCATATGCCAGGCTGGTGTTCGGCCACTACGGCTCGGCGTACAGCAAAGTTTACCCAGCCAAATTCTAATTAGGCTCCAACACCAGAGCCTCTGTACCTCACTTTACAAATGGATAGTTTCTTATCAGCAGACATCACTCCGTGATATTTCAAAGTTATATATATATATATGTGTGTGTGTGTGTGTGTGTGTGTGTGTGTGTGTGTGTGTGTGTGTATGTGTGCTTGTGTGTATCACCATACTAAAGATTCATTGCCTTGCGGGCATTCGAAGTAACTATAAGGAAAGACAATGGAATTAATGAGAATTGCACAAAGCAATGTCCGACAAACAACCAAAGTGAAAAAGACAAGAGTCGTGCAAACATAAAAACAATCAAAATGAAAATAAATTATTAATATCGAGAAGACGATTTTTTAGTGGCCTTGAAATTAAGCCCACGCGTTGTGAAGTTTAGTGTAGGGGTGAGTGAACTTATCTACTCTCGTTCAAGGACCTGATGCTTGAGGAGTCAATACTATTTATGAACCTGGTGGTGTTAGATCCAAGGCTCCTGTACCTCCCTTTTGTTGGCAATAGCGAGACAACAGAATAAGCTGGATGGTGGGCTTCCTTGATCATGAATGATAACTTGCTGCGACAACATTCCTTGTAGATATCTTCAATGGTAAGGAGCGATTTACCTGTGATGAGTTTGATAGGTCTTGGACTCTACCTGATGAGGTTTAGAAAAAAATAAGGGAATCTCGTTCAACCCGTATCGATAATTGAGAGAGCTAGTCAGAGAGGACGTGTAGCCACAGAATATAAGTATGCCCCTGTAGAATAGAACTGAAGAAATATTATAGCCAAATAATGCGAATCTGTGCAATTAATTACCATAGACGGTAGCGGATTCCAGATTATTCTGATTAATTGAAAGGCTCCTAATTTGTATGAGTGTCGAAAGTTTCAGAGAAAGCCGCGTGAAAGCGTCCATATTTCGGTGACATTAATAATTATAGAGAAACGTTGCTATTCGTTCTAGTTTGGATGTTTAAATGTTTATAATTTATGTACTTCAGAATTTGACTGTAACGACCCTATAAGCCTATGATGTCCTTTATTTCTTTTTGCACAAATGACTAATATAATTTTGAGTTTCAATTTGATCATTCAGCGAACTAAATCACTGTGTCTGTTCATTCTGTCTGTATTTCCATAAACTGCTTGTCCGCTGTATTCAAAAGGTTTTTATCAATTACATTCACCTTTTACGATTATCCTTATTACCATGGAGAAATAGATGCAGGATTGCACAACATGAAGATGAATTCGTAAAAACAATTATTGGCTTCGGTTGTTTTAAGTGCTTTTTGTTCTATTCATGTAATTAGCATGCGAAAACAACTGAATCCTCCTAATATGCTCCCTTGCGACTGATGCTGAGTATAAATATAGCAAACTGTGTGTGCAGTTTATCATATGCTGAAAGCTTTCTTTAGCGATGCATGGAGTTCCACAAATCTTATCCTTGGCTATTTGCTATTCCATTATTGCTATTGTCGGCATTCCTGGTAACGTATTGGTATTAATAATCAAACTTAAAAAAAAACTTTGTGAAATGTTTTATTGCTGTCTGTTAATTGTCGAATTTTACCAATTTGCAAGTCTCCCTGTATTATTTATACGCTCTAATTGTTTTCTTCCATTAGCTATGCCATTTCAGTTGAACATTCTATTGCTTTCACGACATTTTTAGTCTACTCCTCATTTATTTTCTCCAGACCTGCCGAAAGGTTTCAACCCAAAACGTCGTTTGTACATTTTTCCATAGATGCAGCCTCGACTGCGAAGTTCCAACAGCATATTGTGTGTGTTGCTCGTATATCCAACATCTGTAGACTTTCTCTTGAGTGTGACTGTTTTCAAATGTTATTTTTCTTTGTGGATTGTATCACAACCAGTAATAGTTTCTTCCTTGCAACTTCTAATGTCCATCATCTTTGATAGCTATAATATATTTTCATTCAGATATTAACGATGGGCAACTATAATGGAAGCAATTCCTTCTTTTCTTCCAGCTGTGTAATGGGTTTACATTAACTTTAATTGAGGAATTTAAAATATAACATAAATTATATAGAAAGTGATGAGAACATTGAGTTAACGGAATGAGAATACAGTAAATAGTGCAGTGTTGGATGTGTATTTAAACCAAACGTTTGGTGATTCAATATCCTTGCTGCGGGGAGATGATGAAATTGAAATTATGGAGAATGCAATTTATTCTCGGATTGAATATCAAATAAGCGGAGGAAAGATGAAGAGTTGATGGTATAATTGGGTTTGAAATTGGCTTTCGTGGTATAAAGAAACTTTCCTGATTGCCTGAGACTAAATGTGCATTACACAAACCAGATTACCACGGGGTCATGTGGGGAGGTAAAATAAACGAAATAAAAAAATCGTTTGATGGATGGAGACCTGCATGTGAAAGGGATATACCGGTCATGGGTAATTTTGCCGTTTCAATTTACAATTCTACCTATTTATGAGGATTTAGAAATATAGCCTGGATCATGCACCATCTCCGTGTGAGTAGAGAAGGCTTCACCCATCTTTTTGACACATGTCTGTATCGCCTTCGAATACAAGTAGAATGCATGACGAAGTGAATTCCAAACATCCATCTGTGTGCCGTCAGGAGAAGAGTGGTCAAGGGCATTGCTGTGCTGAAGATGGGATGGAATCGGATGGGATGACATTCGTTGAAAATCAGTTTTTCTTTTCAGGATTTTCGGTTATTTTGGAAGGGATGACGAACAAGAGAAAATAGCGTTGATGGTGTTGAAAATAACCTTCTCCCTCTGGATTTGCTCCACGGAGATAGATGCGTTGGTGGGAACAAATCTGCAGTATGTTGAAATATTGCAGCGCCGTTAATCACATCATAGAATTCTTAGTGGGGTAACTGCCTGTCAACAGCGTTTCAAATTTCAAAGCATTAATATTCACACTGCCTACCTTCAAGTTAACCTTTCTCTGAGTTCTACTGCTTTGCTTGTTTGTTTTTAATTCAAACAACCAAATAAAATAACAACGTATCCCATATGTTCAAATAAAATATACTTCACACACACACACACACACACACACACACACACACACACACAATACAAATTATTCTTAAAAGCACAGCGTAAGCTCATTGTATACACAAATTTGTCGCGCGCACACACACACACAGACACTACACTTCACATATGGGTGTTCTGGCGACACAGTCGCCCTCACTCGTACACACTGACATTAATAGACATTCATTTCTGTTTTCTTATGTTACAGCTAATTTGGCCGTAATTGGAGTAATGTTCCGCAGACGATGCGGTCTCTCCAGATGTATCACCGTCTACCTCCTGTCCATGGCGATGACGGATCTCCTGGTCATAATCACGGGTGTGATATTGAACCGGATTTTACCCATTCTTTCTCCTTCTAATCTTTTGACCATATCCCCGGCCTGCAACGTGAACGTTGCAGCAGCTTACGCCGTAAGGGACTGCTCTGTCTGGGTGACCGTCATGTTCACCTTTGATCGCTTTGTGGCTATTTGCTGCCAAAATTTGAAAACCAGGTATTGCACGGAACGAACTGCAGCAGTGGTGATTGGTACAGTTTGCATTATCGGCTGTTTCAAAAATATATTTCTCGGTTTTATATTTGAACCTGCACGTGAAAATGAGTCAAAACTGTGCAACATTAGGCCGTCATATTATACTTCGCCTGCCTGGATAGCATTTGACTGGATCGACAGCATTTTAACTCCTTGTCTGCCATTTGCTCTAATTTTGTTCCTGAACTTCCTAACGGTCAGAAATATTTTAAATGCTATTCGAATTCGAAGGAGACTCCAGGGCGGCGATAACAGTGAGAGACAGAACGACCAGGAGACCGACAGCCGCAAGAAGTCTATTGTCCTGCTTCTAAGTATCTCAGGCATATTCATCCTCTTGTGGTTATTGGTACTAGTAACTTTCCTTTACATTCGCACAGGCAGCGTCACTTACTTTTCGGGTTCCAATTTCAGTGAATCAATTTTCCCTCTGGAAGAAAGCGGGTATATGCTGCAGTTCCTGTGTTCCTGTGTGAACCCGTTTATTTATGCCGGGACACAGAGTAAGATCAGAGACGAGATAAAGCTGGGCCTGAAATATCCACTGACTCTCATTGATAGATTTCTAAAATAAACAATCTATACTCTGTGCGAATGGTTCATTTTGAAAACGATTTGCATCTCCTTTTGAATTTTCTGACTTGCTCAGTACCATATTCATAATGTTATACAGCAAAGTAACAGATCAGTCAACCCATCCAGTGCATGCCAACCAGTTTTCTAACTGTGCTAATTCCATTATCTGCATTTGGTGAATATCCCTGTAAAAAATGTCCTAATCAGTATACGTGTCGAAATGCCAAGTTAAGTTAATAGGTAGGAACTGGGTTTCCAATTGGCTCATCAAGTCAGCTATACAATTCCATAACGTCAGATTATCCATTTCAAACTCATGGATCTGCTTTACTACAAAGCAGTTCACGCTGTTGCTAACGAAGAACTAATCGACCTCCAATTACATAACGAACAATCCTGCACTACCGTCTGTGGCGATGTCTTCCACAGATTTACCATTCTTTGGTTTGAGAAATTGCTCCTCCTCTCTGTTCTAATGGGACGCACTCATACTCTGATTTATGCCCTTTGGTCCAAGACTCTTCAAGTCCACTATGTGAAACCTCCTCTTCTTGTCCACTCTATCTGTATATTCTAATTGTCTTTAAGATTACAGTAAGTGAGAAGGATAATACAAAAATAGGCCCTTCTTCCCATCAAGTCCATGTCGAATCCATTTGAAACGCCTGTTCCCAACAACCTGAACCGGAGCCATATTCCTCCCTAACCCTATTATCCATGTACTTATCCAAACTTCTCTTAAAGTGTTCCTCGAGTTTCAGTATTGGGACCGCTGCTTTTCGCATTCTATGTCAATGATTAAATATTGGATTTGATGGAATTCTGGCGAGGGTTGCGGATAGTACAAAGGTCTGTGAAGGGTAGGTAGTGCTGAGGAAACAATGCGATTGCAGCACAACTGAGACACATTGAAAGAATGGACAAAATGTGGCAATTGAAATACTGTGCTTGGAAATATACGATAATGCAATTTGGTTAATGGAACAACATTATGGACTATTACCTAGGTTCATGAAGATATATCCTATGTTTTATGACCTTATGGTCCTGAACATTTAAATCCAAATGCATGGGCCACTTGTGCTGCAACCCATTCCACACATTCCGAGTGAATGAATTTCGCCTCATGTTCTCCTTCAACTTTTAATCTTTCACACTTAAGTCTATCGGGACCCTGAGGACTTGTGGAGACTGTAATGTGGTTTCTTTCGAACTTATAGTCTTTTAGAATCTTTGGAATATTTTTACTGTACCCATGGTTTCTTTTTGTTTTTATCAATTATGGTATTGTTTTCACTGTTTTAAATATGTGGTTTTGTGTAGATCTTGTATCTTCAGTTTTTTGTTTGTTGGGTGCTATAGTTGCTCTCCTGACTTGGTGCGTCTGGGTAGTCTTGTTTTGTCTGGTGGCTTAGGAGCTCCTTTCCCGGGAATGCGCGAAGATCGTAGTACGATATTAATACGCAGCAGCCTCTCCGGACTCTGGATTTGGGGATTGCCAAACATTACTTGGATTTTCTGGTGTAGTCTGTTTTGTCGTGTGCTTTTGTGATATCATTCTGGAGTAACTTTGTTTCATTTTTTAACGGCATTGCATTGGTGGTTTCTAACTGACAATAAAACGAAATTCATTAAAACATGACCATTTGTTTTGGTACCCCCAATCTGAGCGGGGAAAGGTCTCGTTGCATTTACCCCCTATAATTTCATTTACCACTATTAAATCTCCTCTCAATCTTCTACGTTCAAAAGAACACGTTCCCAACATATTCAATCTTTTCCTATAACTCCAGAAATCCAGGGCGGCAACATCCTTGTAACATTTCTGCATTCTTTAAATCTTGTTTACTATAGATAGGTGACTAAACCTAGTCCAGTCGCTTAATGTTTATATTGCATTCTCCTTCCTCGCCATCCACTGAACCTGCAAGTTAACCTTTACGAAATCCTGCGTGAGGACTCCTAGATCCCTTTGCAACTCCAAATGTTAATTTTTTGCCCATTTACAAAATACGCTTCTCTGCTGTTCCTTCTACCACAGTGTATGCCATGTACTTCCCGGCACTGTGTTCCGTCCTCCCATTCTTTGCCTATTCTCTTCATCTGCTTCATCCTTATCAAGTCCTTCTGCGGCTTCCCTCGTTCCTCAACATTACATGCTCCATCTTTCCTTCTGCTGTCCACATACGGCTTCGAATCCATCAACTACATCATACAAATCATTGACATGTGACGCAAAAAAGCAGCAGTCACAATAACTAGTGCAGAACTCCACTAGTCACTGGCAGCCAACCAAAAAATACTCCACTCTTTGCTTCCTGACAAGCAGCCAATCCTCTGTACATGCTAATATCTTTCCTCCAATATTATGGCATCTTATTTGTTAAGCAGAATCATGTACAGTACCTTGTCCATGGCTTTCAGTAAACTGAAGCACGTAAATTCAACCGATTCACCCTTTTCTATCCTGCGTGTCATTTCCTCAACGAATTCCAACAGATTTGCCAGACAATATTTTCTCCTCAGAAAACTATACTGAATTTGGCCTATTTGTCATGTGCATCCATGTGTTCTAAGAAATCATCATTAACAATTGCATCCGATTGATTTCTAGCCAGTGATATTAGGCTAACTAGCCTATAATTGCCTTTCCTCTGCCCCTTCCTTCCTAAAGAGAGCAGTGACACTTGCAATTTTCCCGTCCTCGAGAACCATGCCAGAATGTCTCCAACGTCTCCACATGCCAACCTTTCAAAACCATGTGATGCCGTTCATCTGGTCCAGTTGACTTACCTATCTTAGACCATTCATCTTCCCAAACACCTTCTACACATAATAGTTATTTCAGCCACTTCTGCCCACTGACACTCTGGAACTTTCAGAATGGTATGAGCGTTTTCGGTAGTGAAGACGGATACAAAATACTTTACTGTTCGTCCATTATTTCCAATGTTCCCGGCCATTACTTCCCAGCGTTACCTTTTAGCTGTGTCACGTGCATTTTCCTCTTTATGTATGTGAGAAAATGACTTTTGGTATCCGTTTTGATATTATTGGCTGGCATACCGTAAGATCTCAATTTTTCGCTCCTCACAGCTTATTTAGTCGCCTTGGCTTTAAATGTTTCACAATCTCGTACCCCACCAATTTTGCAGTAGTATATGCGTTCTCTATTCTTTTTTATGTTGGTTTAAATTTCCCTTGTTAGCCACGGTTTCGTAATCCTGCCTTTAGAACAATTCTTCTTTGGGATGTATCTATTCCTCCTCATCTGAATCACTCCAAGAAGCTCCAGTCTTTGCAGTTTTGCCGTCATCCTTCCTAGTGTCCATTTCCAATTAACTTTGGCCAGCTCCCATGCCGTGACTTTCTAATTCCCTTTACTCTATGTAACAAGGGTACGTGTGACTTTTCCTTCACCCTCTCAAAATGCAGGGCTAAATCTAGGAAATTATAAACACTGTTTACTCATGGTTCCGTTACCTTATTCACACTAATAAAATCTAGTTTATTACATAAAACAAGTCCAGAATAGTCTTACTACTCGTGGCTTCAACCTTAAGTCTACAGTCTACAAGTTCTCTTCTCTGGGATCCTGCAATCTACTTTTCACAAGCAACCGACATATTGAAACTCACCCAAAGATTATCCTAACATTTCCTTTTTGACATGCTTTTTCTATCTCGCGTTGTAATTTGCAGAAACATCCAGGCCATTGTTCCGAGGATCCTGCAGAACTCCAAACAGGGGCGTTTTTGGTAATCCTGCAGTTTCTCAACTCAACCCTCAAGGTATCTATCTCTTATGGTTCTAGATCACACTGTTCTAACGATTTGATTTCATTATTTAACGAAATAGTCACGCCTTCCCCCTTGGCCTACTTGCCTATCCTGTCTATATTTTGGGCATCGGTGTATTTGAGCTCCTTTTGCTATGATCTTTTTTCACATTATCACCGTATTCACTGTCTATAAAGCAGGGATTTTATCCTTTTTCTGTTTTATTTTTTATAACTCGATTGTCTGCACTCTGCGCTCGAGCACAGTTACCTGCTAATTTCTATGATACTGTTGCAGAGTTCAAAACCCTGAACTTAGCCCTATCCCATATCTGTTGGTTATGATACATCATGTGGATGTGATCTACAATACACGAACCTCCTGTGTGCATCAACCAACACTGTTCCCTGAGTGTGCAAAAGCTGGTGAGAGCAGCTTTTGTAATCAGAATACCAGTGAGCCGCAGTTATCTCGGGGCAAACGCCATTTCAATGAGAACGCCCACAGGAGAATGGCTAACCTTGCAGGAAAAAGAAAGAAACGCAAATAACCACACGAATCAAGAGCGGTGTGCAGAAGAGCATCTCTGAACGCACAACACGTTCATACTTGAAGTGGATGGATTGCAGCAGCGGAAGATGACGGAGATTCGTTTAATGACCACTGTATATGTACAGGAGATAACTGATAAAGTGGCCACCCAGTGTAGTGCTTGTCTGTCTACAGCTTCTGACTTCATCCTCGGAAGCCCAGTTTCTCAGAACTTCAAATCATACACTATACTTCACATTTAATGCACCTTCTTCTACAATTATTGGTAGGATCTTTCTCTCCTATTTTGTTCAATTGAGCATCACTCCCGAAACCTAATACAAACGGACTATTTATTTCTCTGTATCAAATCATTGAGCTAGGTTTACTGCGTTCAGAAAGATAAAAATGACTACCGCCAATTACAACTACCGTTTAGTTTGTCAGCTTTCTTGGAAGAAGTAGGGGTAGCGTTATACACAATTAATCAAAACAAAAGACCGGGTCTGCACGAGCTGCTACTGGAATCTCAATCTCCCCTTCTCCGAGCACTACTCCGCAATCCCGTCTCGCTCAGGTCCCACCGCCAGCTCTTGTGCTGACCTCACTAAACCTCTCAGCAACCCCCCTGCCAATATTATAATAAAACGAAATTAGCACAGAAGTAACCCCTTTTAATGCAGAATGTTTGAATCCTTCATCGATCTGCTAAAAAGCAGTAATTCCAGTTTTAGCTAATGGTTGAAGGGAAGAAATTGTTACTGAAGGCGCTTGTGAGGGTCTTCAGATACCTGTACCTGCCGTCAAGTACCAGCAGCCAGAAGATGACAGATCTGGTGAAGAAGCCAGAAGATATGGAGCTGGTTGTTAACGCAGACGACACATTCGCTGAGTGTTTCCATATACATCAGATAAATAAATCTAAAGTAAAAACTGTATTGAAAAACGTAAATACGATGATATTTCAGGCGCAAGTACTCATGTAAGAAAACATGAACTATGCACATCTCTTTAAACAAGGAACATAAATGGAACAAGGTCATATTGATGCCAAATTGTAATGATAGGGGTGTTTCAATTTGATTCAAAAATGCCTCTTCTAGATACTAGCAATTCTGGGGATGGATACGCCCATGATATGTTACACTAACCCCGATTTTATTCTCCACAAATTGACATAATCTGTCCTTTGATTCTACCACACACAAGAGGCTACTTATAACGACTACCTGCCCTGCCAAGCTGAATGGTATTCGGTTATACAGGAAACAATTGCAATATCATGGAAGTAACGTAAAGTCCAGACGGTTAGGATTAAACTTGGGTCTGCTGAACTGTGAAACGCCTACACATTCCTCTTTACACAAGTGCTGCATGTTAGATCAGTTAGCACCACTCGTAAGACAGTCAGTTCCACTTATATTGTAGAAATATGGTGAAGCAAGAGAACTGAAATTCCTGCAATAGTTTAGCATATGCAGAGCAGAGTTGTGGGGTCTACCTCAAAAAAAAAATAATGGCATTAGAACACTGCTAAGAAAGGTACACGAAGTTATTCGTAAATTTAATCATTGTTTGAGTTATTTAGAAACGGAAAGGGAAAAGTGTAAATCCCTTCTTCCACAGATGAGGTGGAATATGCAAATTGATGTCTAGGGTGATGCAGTCAACATGGACTCATCGGCAAACGCCTGCTTCACTCCCCAGGTGCTGCTGGAGCCGCAGTTTTCCTCTTATAGTTGGCTGCTCCATATTCCATCATCCGCAGTTTATCGTGTCTTCTCTGTTAATTTCTTGTTGGCTGAGGAATCGAATTTGCAAATGTGACCCTGAGGGTGCAAGTTAATTGGCTGCTGTCAAGAATGGTTCCTTTGATATTAATCGGGAGCTTCAAATGAAGACATGCCACCCCAAGACACGTAAACTCAAAACGAAGCACTGGATATTCAGCATGTCTAAAATAAAACCAGAAAATGTTGATTTCACTCAGGTCAGATCTCTTCAATAGGAAGTAAATGAATTGATGTTGCATTACAAAGATGTTTTAGTTAGAATTATATTAGGGAGGGGATGGCTGCTCCCATGCCTCCATCACACGGTGCCTGATGCAGACCAGTCTTTTCCCCACACGTGGATGCATCGTTCGCGTTACTATTACGGATACAGAGAAATGCAGGGCAAATGTCGGCAACCAGGATTAGTGCTGAACGGTATATTAGTGAGATGAACAAGTTAGGCTGAAGAGCACGCGTGCATGTAATATAACAGAATGAAGAAAGCTATACTAAGCTAGAGACCTACACAGGGCAGTGTAAAGTGCAAAAGAACAGTGCAGGTATTACAATAAATAATAAACAGTACAATAGGGCAAGGTGTCAGTCCAGGCTCTGGGTATTGAGGAGTCTGATAGCTTGGAGGAAGAAACTGTTACATAGTATGATCGTGAGAGCCCGAATGCTTCGGAGCCTTTTCCCAGACGGCAGGAGGGAGAAGAGATTGTATGAGGGGTGCATGGGGTGCTTCATAACTATGTTTTCTTTGCAGACGCAGCGTGTTGTGCCAATGTTCGTGCTGGCAGGAAGAGAGACTTTGATGATCTTCTCAGCTGACCTCACTATTGTTAATTGAAACAGCAGGTTATAGTCGACGTGTGGATGGTGATTCACATAGTGGAAAAGTCTAGAAGCAGAGGGGACAGCCTCAGCATATAAGTACGTCCCTTTAGAATAGTGCTGAGGTAGATTCTTTTTCAGCCAAAGAATACTGGATCAGTGCAATTCATGCCATAGATGGTAGTGGAAGCGATGTTATTGTGGAGGTTAATTGATAGGTTCCTAATTTGTTGGAGTGTCGAATGTTTCAGAGAAAGGCACGCGCATCAACGCTCCAGTTTGTGGAAGCTGGAATATGATAAAACCACCATGTTTATCATTTCAGCAAAAAAAATTGTGAAGCTCAGTAGTAATTCCGTCTTCTCCTGAGTTTCAGTTTTTTTTTGCTTTTAAAGAGAGGTATATAACATGGACATATGCTCTCCAATATTACATATTTTTGTAATATTAACAATTATTTGAAAACCATTGCTATTTGTTTTAATTATAAATTTTTAAATGTTTATAATTTATGCACTTGCGAATTTGACTTAAACAACCCTATGAGCCTATGATGTGCTACAAGATTTTCGTGCAGATGACAAATATAAATTTCTTCATTCGGAGAAATAAATCGCTGCGGCTGTTCATTAGCGTTTATTTCTTAAAAACAGATTGGCTGTTGTATTCAATAGGCCTTCACCAATTAAGTTCACCCTTTGCAATTATCCTCATTACCATGGAGGAATAGATGCAGGATTGCAAATCACGAAGAACTATTCGTTAAAATAATTACTGGCGTCGGCTGCTTTAAGTAGTTTTTTCTATTCATGTAATTAGCATGAAATAAAAACAAATGAATCCTCGTAATGTGCTCCCTGGCGACTAATGATGAGCATAAATATAGCAAACTGTAAATGCAGTTTATCAATGCTCTAAGCTTTATTTAGCTATGCACGGAGTTCCACAAATTTTATCGTTGGCTATTTGCTATTCCATTATTGCAATTATCGGCATTCCTGGTAAAGTATTGGTATTAATAATCAAACTAGAAAAAAAAAACACATTTGTGAAATGTTTGATTGTCGTCTGTTAATTGTAGAATTTTACCAATTTGTTAGTCTCACAGTATTATTCATACCCTGGAATTGTTTTCTTCCCTTGGCTATGCCATTTGAGTTTGACATTTTATTGCCTCGCCCACCTTTTAAATCTACTGCTCATCATCATTTTTTTTCTCCAGATATGGCGAAGTGTCTCAGCCTGAAATGTCCACTGTACATTTTTTCATCCATGTTGCCTGGCCTGATGAGTTCCTTCAGTATTGTGCGTGTGTTTGTCGTATATCCAACATCTGCAGACTTTCTCTTGTGTGTGACTGTTTTCAAATGTTATTCCTTACCGTGCATTCTATCACAACCAGCAGAGTTTCTTCTTTGCAACTTCTAATATCCATCGTCTTCGATAGCTATCACATAATATATTTTCATTCTGACGTTAAAGATCCAACTGCAATGGAAGCATTTCCGTCATTTTCCAGATGTAGGATCAGTTTACATTATCTGGAATTAAGGGATTTAAAACATCATATAAGTTACTTAGAAATTGAATAGAACATTGTTTAAACGGATACAGGAAACAGATTAGGATACAGTGATTTGTGGAGCTTTGGATGTGTATTTCAACCAAATGCTTTGAGATTCAATATCCTTGCTGCGAAGAGCTGGTGAAATTGAAATTATGGAGCATGCAACATGGAAGACTGGTCATTATTATCGGATTGAAGATTAAATAAGCGGAAGAAATACGAGGAGTTGATGGTATAATTGGGCATGAAATTGGTTTTCATGGGAAAGGTAAACGTTGGTGAATTTCTGAGACTACATGTGGATTACACAAACCGGATTACCATCGGACCAAGTGGGGAGGTAACGGAGTGAAATAGAGTATTCGTTTGAAGGATGGAGACCTGCACGCAAAAGAGACACACCAGTTACGGGTAGTTTGCAGTGTCACCTACAATTCTACCTAGGTATGAAGATTTAGAAATTTGGCCTAGATCGTGCACCATCACTGTGCCAGTGGAGAAGGCCTCGCCTATCTTTTTGACAGCATGTCTGTATCGCCTTTAAATACATGCAGAAATTCATGAGGAAGCGAATTCCAATCGTCATTCTGCGTATTGTCAAAAGAGGAGTGGTCAAGGGCATTGCTGTAAGAACGATGGTGTGGTATCTGATGAGATGTAATCAAAAGAATAAAACTACCTGTTTTCAGGATTTTCAGTTCTTTGGAAAGGATGACGAATAAAAGAAAAATAAGAGGTGTTGATGGCGTTGAAGATAACGTTCTCCCACTGGATTTGTTTCACAGAGACAGACGCTTGGTGAGCCCAAATCTGCAGTATGTTGAAATAATGCAGCGCCGTTGATCATGCGATAGAATTCTTAGTGGGGTAACTACCTATCAACTCAGTTTCAAATGTCAAAGCAGTAATTCACACTGCATACCTTGAAGTAAACTTTTCTCTGAGTTCTATTGTTCTGGGTATTTGTTAGAAAACACGTTGTCAAACAGCCAAATTAATAAACAACAACGTATCACGTATGTTCAAATGAAATATACTACACATACCCTCACACAAATTACAAACCGTCTTGAAAAACACTACGTAAACAGACAGTTCACCGTAACTCGAAATAGTTGCGCACGCGCACACAGTACACATCACAACTCGAGACAGAAGAAAAAAAATACACTCCCCGTACCGCATACAAAGCATGCCCGTATGGGTATTCTTGCGTCACGGTCACCCTGACTCCCACATACAGTGATTAATCGACATTCAACTCTCGGATTTCTTCTGTTACAGCTAACTTGGCCGTGATAAGGGTAATGTTCTGAAGACAATGCGGTCTCTCCAGATGTATCACCGCTACCTGCTGTCGATGGCGATGACAGATCTGCAGGTGATCATCACGGGAGCGATATTGCACCGGGTTGTTCCCATTCTTTTTCCTTCGAATCGCTTGACTATTACCCCGGCCTGCAATGTGAACTTCGCAGTAGCGTATGCCGTAAGGGACTGTTCCGTCTGGGTAACGGTGATGTTCACCTTTGATCGTTCTGTAGCTATTTGTTACCAAAATTTGAAAAACAGATATTTCAGGGAACGAACTATGACTTTGGTGATTGGAACAGTGTGCATCATACATTTTTATATTTCATATTTGAACCTCCACGTGAAAATGACTCCAAACATTGCAAAATTAGGGCCTCTTATTATATTTGTCTTGCCTGGATATCATATGACTGGATGGACAGCATTTAACTCCTTGTAGGCCATTTGTACTAATTTTGCTCCTGAACTTCCTAACGGTCAGAAACATTTTAACTGCCATTACTATTCGCAGGAGACTCCAGGGCGGCGAGAACAGTGAAAGACAGAACGGCCAGGAGACCGACAGCCGCAGAAAGTCGGTTGTCCTGCTTCTAACTATTTCGGGCATATTCATCCTCTTGTGGTTGTTGGTACTAGTAACTTTCTTCCACATTCGCATTGGCATCGTCACTTATTTTTCGGGCACCAATTTCAGTGAATCACTTTTCCTTCTCCAAGAATGCGGGTACATACTGCGTTCCTGTGTTCCTGTGTGAACCCGTTTATTTATGCCGGGACACAAGTAAGATCAGAGACGAGATAAAGCTGGGGTTGAAATATCCACTGACTCTCATTGATAGATTTCTAAAATAAACAAACTGTATTCTTTGCGAATGGTTTGCTTTGAAAAAGGTGTGCAACTTGTTTATATTTTTTATTTATTATTTTTTTTAGAAAATTACAAAGAATAAATGTAATGATAAAATAGTAAGAAAGAGAAAAATAATATTAACCCTCCTCTCTACCCTTAATTCTCCCTCCCTGAACTCTTGTCTAAAGAAAGAAAAAAAAAGAAAGAAAGAAGAGAAAGATTGCCTGGATATCGGAAGATCCCCACATGCTCCATGGAGTTCAAAATAATTTTAATATTTATTTTTACTTTCCCCAATTACTTTATAATTTTATCTTCAAACGACCTATGTATTTAATCTAATCTTTTGTAGGTATGAGAGACAAATTTTCAAAAATATATCGTATTCATTTCTTAGATTGTATGTAATTTTTTCAAGTGGAATACAACTATATATTTCATTATTCCAACGATCCATAGTTAAATATAAATCAGATTTCCAAATAACTGCGATAACTTTTTTGGCTACTGCCAATGCAATTCTTATAATTTTTTTTTCTGTTACTTATTCAATTTCAGTTTCGGTATTGTCCCTTGAATGTCTCCAAATAAAAATAATATTGGACAATGTGGGAGTTGTACTCCAGTATTTTTTCCCAATAAAAGTCTTAGATTTATCCAAAATGATTGAATTTTAAAACAAGACCAAGTAGAATGTAAAAAAGTAGCAATTTCTTCATTACATCGAAGAAATTGGTCAGACATATTTGAATTTAATCTATTTATTTTCTGTGGTGTTACATATAATTGATGGAAAAAATTATATTGTACAAATCTAAGTAGAAGATTTATTGTACTTTTCATACTATCAGAACATAATCTTGACCTGCTTTTTCCATCAATTTTAATATACAAATCAGATACCCATTTTTGTCTTAATTTATGAATTCCTGATTTAATTGTCTGTTAAGATTTGTTTGTTTGCTTGTATTTTCTGACGTACTCAGTGCCACATTCATGATGTTACACAGCAAGGTAGCAGTCCCGTCTGCCCATCAAGTACATGCCGACTAGTCGCTATCTGTGCTGGTTACATTACCTAGATTTGGTCAATTCGCTGTAAAAATTTCATAGGACACTGAACATAGAATAATACAGCACATTATAGGCCCTTCGGCCCAAAATGTTACGCCGGCACTTAAATACTGCCTCCCATATAACTCTCCAACTTACAGTACTCCACATACAGTACCTGTCCAGTAGTCTCTTAAATTTCACTAGTGTATCTGCCTCCACTCCATCTCAGACAGTGCATTCCACGCACCAACCATTCTCTGAGTAAATATGCTTCCTATAATATCCCGTGAACTTTCCACCCCTACCTTAAAGCCTCGTCCTCTTGTATTGAGCAGTGATGCCCTAGGGAAGAGGCGCTAGCTGTCCACTTTGCCTATTCGTCGTAATATCTTATACAACTCTATCATGTCACCTCTCATTATCCTTCTCTCCAGTGAGTAAAGCCCCAGCTCCCTTAATCTCTGATCATAATGTATACTCTCTGAACCAGGCACATTCTGGCGAATCTCCTCTGTGCCCTTTCCTGTGCTTCCACATCCTTCCTGTAGTGAGGCGCACAGAACTGGACACAATACTCCATGCGTGGCCTAACAAGAGTTTTATAGACCTGCAGTACTACATCGCAATTCTTAAAGTCCATTCAACGACTCACGAAAGCAAACACCCCATATGTACCCCCATATCCCTCAGCTCCACCACGCTACCAAGTACCCTGCCTGATACGTTGTACTCTGCCTTGGTGTTTGATCTCCCAAAGTATAGAACCTCACGCTTCTCCGGGTTGAACTCTATCTGCCACTTTTCATCCTAATTCTGCATCTTATCAATATCTTTCTGCAATCCTCAACGGTCCTCTACACGATCAACATCTCCTACAACTATTGTGTCGTCTGCAAACTGGCCAAACCACCCTTCTACCCCCATATCGAGGTCGTTCATAAAAGTCACGAAAATAGAGGTCCCAGTACCGATCCATGTGGGACACCACTAGTCACAACCCTCAAATCCGAATGTACTCCCTCCACCACGAACCTCTGCTTTCTGCAGGCAAGCTAATTCTGAATCCATATGGCCAAACCTCCCTGGATCCCATGCCTTTTGACATTCTGAATAAGCCTACCGTCTGGAAACTTGTCAATTGTATTGCTGAAATGCATGTGCATCACGTCCAATGCAATACCCTCATCTATATGCCTGGTCACCTCCTCAAATAATTATAGTAGAATGTTGGACATGATCTGCCCTTCACAAAGCTATGCTGAATGTACCTGATCAGACTATTATTCTCTAAATTTCCACAGATCCTATCACTAAGAATCTTTTCCAACAGCTTTCATATCACAGACGTAGGACTCCCGGTCAATAAATATCTGGACTAACCCTACTACCATTTTTAAAGAAGGGGACAATATTCGCCTCCTTCCAATTCTCCGGTACTATTCCCGTGGATAACGAGGACATAGAGATCCTCGACTGGGGCTCAGCAATCTCTTCCCTCGCCTTGTGGAGCAGCCTGGGAAATACTCCTTCAGTCATCGGGGACTTATCCGTCCTAAAGTATTCTAACAGCTGTAACACCTCCTCTCCCTTTATATCAAACTGCTCAAGAACATCAACATTCATATTGTCCTCACCATCATCAAGTTCCCTTTCATTGGAGAACACCGAAGAGAAGTATCCATTGAGGACCTTGCTCACTTCCACAGCCTCCAGGCACATCTTTCCGCCTTAATCTCTGATCGCTTCTCCCTTCACTACTGTCATCCTTTTGTTCTTCATATAATTAAATAATTATTTGGTGCTTTCCTTTACCCTACTCACCAAGGCTTCCTCACACCCCCTTCTTGCTCTCCTCCATACCCTTCTTAAGCTCCTTTCATTCTACCCTATATTTCTCAATAGCCCCATCTGTTCCTTGCTTATTAAAACTCATGTGTACTGCGTTCTTCCACCTGACTAAACTTTCCACCTCACTTGTCACAGATGGTTTCTTCACCCGACTATTCATTATCTTCCTCACCAAGACAAATTTATACCTAACATCCTGCAAGATATCCCTAAACATCGACCAGATGTCCATAGTACATTTCCCTGCAAATTAGACATCCCAATTCACACCTGCATGTTCTAGCCTTATACCTTCATAATTTGCCCTTCCCCAATTAACAACTTCCTCTCTGATTCTATCCTTTTCCATGATAATGCTAAAGGCCAGGGAGAGGTACTTACTGTCCCCCAAAATGCTCAACCACTGAGAGATCTGTGACCTGACCCGGTTCCTTATCTGATACTAGATCTAGTATTCCATTCCCCCTCGTCAGCCTGTCAACATACTGTGACAGGAATCCGTCATGCACACACTTAACAAACTGTGCCTCATCTAATCCATTGGAACTAATCACCGGCCAATCAATAGAAAGGAAGTTAAATTCACCCATGATAACAACCCCGTTATTTTTCAATGTTGTCAACATCTGCCTCCCAATCGGCTACTCGGAATCTCTGCCGCTACCAGGGGGCCTATAGAAAACTCACAATATAGTAACTACTGCCTTCGTCTTCTTGAGGTCCAGCCAAACTAACTCAAAAGAGGATCCTGCTACATTACCCGCCCTTTTTGTAGCTGTCAGAGTATCCCAGACCAGTAGTGATACCCATCCTCCAATTTCCCCCTTCTCTATCCCTTTTAAAACACGGAAGTCAGGAATATTGAGAATGCTTTACTGCCCTGGTGCCAGCTAAGTCTCTGTAATGACCGCAACATCATCAGTACATGTATGTATCCAAGTTCTCAGATCATCACCTCTGTTCCTGATGCTTTTTGCATTGAAGTACACGCACTTTAGCACTTCTGCCTTACCACCTTCACATCCTTTATTCTGCTTCTTTTTCTTCAATGTTTCTCTGATTGTTCGATCTGGCTTTACTCCATGCACTTCCTCCACTGCTCCATCGCTCCAGGTCCCAGCCCCCTTGCAAATTAGCTTAAATCCTCCCTAACAATGCTAGAAAACCTATCTGCAAGTATATAGCTCCCCTATGTCAGCAAGTGCAACCTATTCAATCTTTACAGGTCCCTCCTTCTCTAGAAGAGATCGCAATGATCCAAAAATCTAAAACCTTGCCCTCGGCACCCTCTTGTCACCAACGCATTGAACTGTCATCTCCTCCAATTCTTGCCATCAATAGTACGTAGCACTGGCAGGAATCCTGAGAACGCCACCATCGAGGTTCTGTTCTTCAACATTCTGCCTCGTTCCCAAAACTCACACTTCAGATCCTCATTTCTTCTCCTCTCTATATTATTGGTATCAACATGTATCTCGACTTCTTATTGTTTTCCCTCTCGTACCAGTATATCGTGTATTAGATCAGAGACATCCCGGACCCTAGCACCCGGGAGGCAACAAATCATGCGAGTGTCCTTCTCACGTCCACAAAATCTCCTTTCTGCTCCCCTGACTATAGAGTCCCCAATGATGAAAGCTCTCCTTTTCTCTGTCCCACCCTTCTGCACCACAGATCAGACTCAGTGCCAGAGACCCTGTCACGGTGGCTCACCCCTAGTCGGTAGTCCCCGCCAATGGTATACAATATTTAGGGTAATGGCTACAGGGCTGCTATGCACTACCAGTTTACTCACCTTCGCTTCCCCCCTCTGACTGTCACACAACGACCTGCATCCGGCAGCCTAGGTGTGACCACCTCCCTGTATCACTCATCTATGACTGCCATTTTCTTTCTTATGAGTCGAAGGTCATCCAGCTGCTGCTCCAGATTCCTTACACGGTCTTCGATATCGCCCAGCCGAATGTACTTCCGGCAGATGTGACTGCGGGAGAGGAGAGTTCCAGCAAGACTGCCACGTCTCACATGAGGGGCACATCACCCTCTCAGGAGGCATTGGGAAGCCTAACTGGGAGCAAGCTCGTCCTGGGTCTCTTTCCGTCGAATCCTCCAGATTCAAAGCTTCAAAGCTCCGCTCCTTCACGCGCCGCTTTCCACTGGCCATGACACTTGAGCTACCCGTCCATTTATTTGTTTGAGCTTTACAAAATGCTTGGTCAACTGACCTCGACTACGCAATGAGCTGTTTTGTACTGAGTCTGTGCCAGTCAAATCTTGATTGTCTGATCAACTGCTTTCTGCTAAGCTATTCAAATCCTGATTGACTTGATTGCACAGTCCAAATGACAAAACTGCCAGAATCTCGCCTATCGGTATTTATGTCAAAGTGGCATGGGAAGTTAATAGGTAGGAACTGAGTTAAGCCATTCAGCCCATCAAGTCAGATATGCCATTGCATCGTGTCAGATTATCCATTTCAAACTCATGGATTTGCTTTGTTCCAAAACCGTTCACGTTCTTACTAATTAAGAAGTAATCAATCTCCAATTACAGAATGAAAAATCCTCCTCTGCCGTCTGTGGCAATGACTTCCACAGATTCACCATCCTTTGGCTTCAGAAATTTCTCCTCCTCTCGGTTCTAATGGGAAGCACTACTACCCTGAATTGTGCTCTCCTGTCCAAGACTCTTCCGCTATGTGAAACCTCCTCTTCATGTCCACTCTATCTGGAGCTTTTAATTGTCGGTAATTTTACAGTCTTAGATAATGGATTTGAGGAATTTGTTGCAAAGTTTGCGGATGATACGAAGATAGGTGGAGGGTGGGTAGAGCTGAGGTAGCAATGCGATTGCAGCACGACTGAGACACTTTGGAAGAATGGACAAGATGTGGCGGTTGGAATACAGTGTTAGGAAATATTTGGTAATGCGTTTTTGTAAAAGGAACAACAGTGCGGACTATTGTCGGAATGAGAATTGTCGAACATCAGAGTTGCAGTACGACTGAGGGGACCTCGTGTAAGATTCCCACAAAGTTAATTTACCGTTTCACAGTTCTCTGGGTAAAAGTACCTCTATTCCTAAAGGTCGCCCCTCAATTGTGAGACCCTGTCATCTAGATCTGAATTCTCCCACCATAGGAAGCATCCACTACACAATCGCCATACCCTTCCCTTTCAACATTCGGTAGGTTTCAAAGAGTTCCCTCGCTTTCTTCAAAGGTCCAGTGAGTACAGACCCAAAACTATCAACCGCAGCTCATATGCTAACACATTCATTTGCGGAATCATCCTCGTGTGTCCCCTCTGGACAACTGCCTTACTTGTCACAGTTCCGATCGTTAATTCCCTATTTTCTCCTAACTTACTTTGATTGTGCCACGGTTCCGACCGTTAATTTCCCACTAGCTCCTAATTTTCATTGATGCCGGCAGACCAGGTTGCAATCAAGACGCCCAGCATAAGAACACGAGCGAGGTCCCTCCCGTTTGCTGTTCACGCCAGCGTAGGCATCCTAACTCAATATCCATGCCTGCGTGCGCCGTTTGATTTCGGCTCGCCTATTGCAACAGAATGTTCTTGCCAGCAATGGACACAGCGGACGCGAAAGCCCTGCAACAATCCTTCGCCAGCCAGGGCCCGTTACTGGGTCTGTACGACCAACTCCTCCGGGATGTCATGGAACCTCAGTTTCCTGTCTAATGACTTAACGAAGTTCGATGACCATATGGGCCTTGTATCCGCTCATGTTACCCCATCCACTTTTGGAACTCTGACAGAGCAGCCCAGACAGCCTGTAGAGGGAACCCCCTACGTGTCGGCAAGACGCCCGCCAAGAGTGCGGCACGTTCTGAACCACGGATCGCTTATATCATCGAGATGCTGAGGGGAAGTGCCTTAGAGTGGGCTACAGCTGTTTGGGATAATCGGATATCTGTTCTTCTTTCCCAACTCTATCGCGGAAAAGAGAAAGATTTTTGACCACCCCGTCCGTAGTAAAGATGCCGCTAAGCGTCTACTCACTTTTTGTCAGGGCCCACGCAGTATTGCCGAATATTCCGTGGGGTTCCGGCCGTTTGCGGTCGACTCGTATTGGAACGATGAGGCACTGCAAGGGGTATTTCGGAATGGTCTCAGAGACATGGTAATAGACGAGTTGGCGACAAGAAATAACACCGACTGCCTGGATTCCTTAATCTCCCTAGCCACCAAGTTGGACAATCGCCTTCGAGAACACAGTAGGGAAAAAAAAAAACTTGTTGTCCACTACCTTTGCCTCCTTCTATGTCCACTCCACGGTACTCATTACCGTCTCCCACCAGCAGAAGCCTGCCTTCTCCTCCTGCTCCTAGAATAGATCTCAGCCCGGTCATTTCCGCCGCCCCGGGAGAGGATCCCATGCAGCTGGGACGGAACTGTGTTTCTCCCACAGAGCGTCTCCGGAGATTGAGAGCGGGGGAGTGTCTCATTTGCGGCCAGTCCGGTCAGTTCCATGCTACCTGCCGCGTTCGGCGTAAAGGGAAGGCTCACCAGTGGAAAGAGGGACTCCAGGGAGCCAGACAACATTCCCTTCCGTCCCCCGATTCCGGATGTAGATCCAAGCTATAAACAGCCGTCCCTGCCTCTATCAGCACTAGTGGACTCCGCTGCTAAAGAACACCTATTGTATGAAGACATAGCTTTCCGGGCTGGAATTCCTCGTGAGCTGTTGATAAACGCTCTGGAAGCATGGGCACTGTACGGAAGTCTACTGGCTCGAGCCACACGCTGCACACCACACCTGTCTCTTTCTCTCCTGGAACCACCGTGAATAGGTACGATTCAATTTAATTTCCTCTCCTCAAGCTCCAACAGCTCTTGCTTACCTCTGGTTAAGCCGCCATAATCCCCACAGCAACTGGTCCACTGGGACGTTGATCAGCTGGAGTACGTTCTGTCACTCCACTTGTCAAAAACCAGCCCTTTCCCCAGTTGAGGTCACCTCGACCTCGTCTGCTCCTGCAACCCTCGACTTATCCATGGCTCCTGCAGAGTATCACGATCTGGGAAAGTTACCGCTGACAATGGGCTCTTTCCCTGCCACCCCACCGCCCTTACGATTGCGCAGTCGGCCTTCCCCTGGGACCCTCCCTACCTATCACTATGAAGCATAACCTCGTCCGGCCAGAAGGGGAAGCAATGGAGTCTTACCAAACTGATTCTCTCGTGGCTGGCATTATCCGACACTCAGCTTCCGCTGTAGGCGCAGGTTTTTTTTTACTTTGTGAGCAATAAAGACGGGTCACTGCGCTCCTGTGTTAACTACCGTGGCCTGAATAGAATCTCGATAAAGAATCAGCATCCACTGCACATTATCAACTCTGTTTTCGTACCACTTCAGGGAGCCACCGTTTTCTCTAAGTTTAAGCTGCAGAGTGTCTTCCATCTGGTTAGGATAATGGAGAGCGATGGTTGGAAAACAGCTTTTAACACCCCACATGTTTATTTCGAATATCTAGTCATGCCCTTCTGTCTCAACTAAGGCCCCACCATCTTCCAAGCCCTGATCAACGATTTCCTTAGAGACTTTATTGAACGTTTCGTTTTTGTTTATTTGGACGACACCTTAACCTTCTCTTGGAGTCGTCAGGAACACATCCAGTATGTCTGTTAGGTTCCGCAGAAGGTTTGGGAGACCAAAGTATTCGTTAAGGCTGAGAAATACGAGTTTCATTTCCCTTCTGTCATTTTACTTGGATACATTATGGAGATCGGATGAGTGAGAGCGGATCCCGAGAAGAACATTCTAATGGGATTTGACAGGCTAGATGCAGGAAGATTGTCTCCGATGTTGGGTCAGAGTTCAAGGATAAAGGGGAAGCCTTTTGGGACCGAGATGAGGAAAATCTACTTCACACAGAGAGTGGCCAATCTGTGGAATTCTCTACCACAGGAAATAGTTGAGGCCAGTTAATTGTCTATATTTAAGAGGAAGTCAGATATGGCCCTTGTGGTTAAAGGGATCAGTTGGAATGGAGGGAAAACAGGTACAAGGTTCTGAGTTGGATATCAGCCATGATCATACTGAATGGCGGTGCAGGTCTGAAGGGCAGAATGGCCTACACCTGCACCTATCTTCTATGTTTCTATTCTTATTTTTTAAACCTGATTCTTTCCGGTTTATTGCTTTGAGGCTACCTGAAAGCATGCACATCTCAAAGTTGTATAATTTGTGCATTCTTTGATAATAAATAGATATTGAAGCATGAAATATTCTCAAATGGCTCTAGTTTACATAAGAAATTCCGTCTGCTTCAAAAGGTAGGGCTGAATGGCCTGCTTAAATGCTTTATGACTCTTTGCCTCTCCTCCGCATATGCTAAGAAATTGAAAGGTCCACAGGATCATTAAAAAATTAAGAAGACCTCAAGAGCAGACAGCATGCTAACTGAGGTTCTGAAATTCAACCGTACGACTCGCGTTACTTCAATGGTAGCGCAGTAGCTGGCGCGACATTATTCCAGCGGGGGAAGTTCAGGAGTTTGCAGTTCAGCCTGGCGCCGATTTTAAGGAGTTCAGAAATTCTCTCTGTGAATCGCATGTGTTTCCTCTGAACTTTTTAGTTTCCTCTTGCATAACAGAGACCTACCGGATATTAGGTTAATTGTTCATTGTAAGTTCTCCAGTCATTCGACTAATGTAAACAGGTGGGTTGTTGGGCGGTGCGGGGCGATAGGTCGGAAGGTTCTGTTGCACGCTGTATTTCTAAATAAAATGTAAACTCGGGAGCCACCTGTACATTAATTAGAATTAATGTGGTTTAATGTCCTCCTAGACACCAAGAAACAAAGTGAAAGTTTTACATGGCAAGTTAAGATGAAGAAGTGGTTTGCTTTAATAAAAGCAAAGGAACTGTGGACAACAGAACGTATAGATCTGCACTGGTCGTTTCATGTTCCGTTTCACACAGACTTAGCTCCTCAGCTGGCCATCTGTTTCTTGGTGAATGATGGGCAACATCAGTAATTCTCCCATGTTTATATGGAGTGGAATTTGTTAGGTGTGTTCGGGAAGGTTTCTTCACACAATATGTAGATAAGCCTACAAGTGGCAGTACTTAATTTGGTATTGAGAAATGAACCTAGTTAGGTGTCAGATCGCTCAGGGTGGGAGAGTATTTTGGAGATAGTGATCTTAATTCTCTCTCCTTTACAAGAGCATTGGAGGGAGATAGGAGTAGACAAGTTAGAAAAGTGTTTAATTGGAGAAAGGGGAATTATCAGGCTGGCAGGCAGAAAATTGGAAGCTTAAACTGGTTAGAGATGTTCTCAAGGAAAGGTATGGAAGAAATCTGGCAAATGCTCAGGGAATAATTGTGTGGATTCCGGCATACGTACATTTCAATAAGACAGAGACGTTATGGTAGGATACAGGAACCGTGGTGTACAAAGACTCTAATAAATCTAGTCAAGAAGAAAAGAAAAGCTACGAAAGGTTCAGAGAGATAGGTAATATTAGAGATGTAGAAGATTATAAGGCTAACAGGGAGGATCATAAGAATGAAATTAGGAGAGCCAGAAGGGGCCATGAGAAGGCCTTGGCGCGCAGGATTCAGGAAAACCCAAGACATTCTACGAGTATGTGCAGGGAAAGAGGATTAGACGTGACAGAATAGGACCTATCAAGGGGAACAGTGAGAAACTGTATATGGAACCGGAGGAAATAGCAGACGTACTTAATGAATACTTTGCTTCAGTGTTCAGTATGGAAAAGGATCTTGCTGAAAGTAGTTATGACTTGAAGCAGACTGAAAATCTTGAGCATGTAGATATTAACAAAGAGGATGAGCTGGACCTTCTGCAAAGCATCAAGTTAAATGAATCGCCGGGACCGGATGACATGTACCCCAGGCTACTGTGGGAGGCAAAGGAGGAGATTACTGAGCCACTGACGATTATCTTTGCATCATCAATGTAGACGGGAGAGGTTCCGGAGTATTGCAGAGTTGCGAATGTTTTTCCTTTGTACCGTAAAGTGAGTAGAGAAAGCCCAGGAAATGATAGACCAGTGAGTCTTTACTCAGTGGTTGGTAAGTTGCTGGAGACGCTCCTGAGGGGCAGGATTTATGAACATTTGGATATATTTAATATTATGACGAATAGTCAGCATTGCTTTGTCTTACGACCCTGGTTGAATTTTTTTAGGGATGTGTCTAAAGACATTGATGAAGGAAGAACAGTAGATTTAGTGTATATGGATTTCAGAAAAGCATTTCATAAGGTACCCCATGCTAGGCCTCCTGAGAAAGTAAGGGGACAGGGTATCCAAAGGGATATTGCTTTCTGGTTCCAGATCTGGGTTGCCCACAGAAGGCAAATTTTGGTTGTAGACAGGTCTTATTCTGCATGAAGGTCAGTCACGAGATCAGTGCCTCAGGGATCTGTTCTGGGAAGCTGAATCTTCGTGATTTTTATAATAGACCTGGATGAGGAAGCAGAGAGAAGGGTTAGTAAGTTTGCTGATGATACAAAAGGTGGAAGTACTGTAGATAGTGTGGAGAGCTGTCAGAGGTTACAACGGGACGTTGTAATGCAAAACTGTTCTGAGGAGTGGCAGATGGAGTTCAACCCAGATAACTCGAAGTGATTCATTTTCGGAGGTCAAATATGATGGCAAAATAGCGTATTAATTGTAAGACTTGACTGAATGGGGGAACAGAGAGAGCCTGGGTTCCGAGTCCATCGCACTATAAAGCAGCGGCGAAGGTTGACTCTATGGTTAAGTATCCGCATTGTGTATTGGCCTTCATTAATTGTGGAACTGAATTTAGGAGCCCAGAGGTAATGTTGGAACTATACAGATACTTAGTCAGTCCCCACTTGGAGAACTGTGCTCAATTCTGGTCACCTTACTACAGGAAGGATGTGGAAAAGATAGAAGGGGTGCAGAGGAGATTTTCAAGGATTTTACCTGGAATGGGTTGCATGCCTTATGAGAATAGGTTAAGAGAACTTTTCTCCTTGGAGCGACGGAGAATGAGAGCTGACCTAATAGAAGTGTATAAGATCACTCGAGGCATTGATGGTGTGTACTGTCAGTGTCTTTTTTCCCAGGGCTGAAATGGTTGCCACAAGTGGACACAGGTTTAAGGTGCTGGGGAGTAGATGTCAGGGGTAAGATTTTTAATCAGAGAGTGGTGAGTGCGTGGAATGGGCTTCCGGCAATGGAGTTGGAGGCGGATACGTTATGGTCTTTTAAAATACTTTTGGATAGATACAGGGAGCTTAGAAAATAGAGGGTTATGAGTAAGCCTAGCGATTTCTAAGATAGGGACATGTTTGTCACAACTTAGTTGGCCCAAGGGCCTGAATTGTGTTTTAGGTTATCGATGTTTCTATATGCGACTACTTGGCTGTAAATCTACTACAGCTGACATTTATGTTGCATTGTTCATATATCCACTTGTGCAGGTATCAATTAACTTGACAAGACTGCTTTATTTCTCTTGTGAGAAATAGAAACAGAATTACACATTATGCGCAATTGCTCATCAAAAGAATTATTGACATCATCCTCGCTGATGTAATTAGCATAAACAAACAATTATTCTTTCTTAATATGCACTGTGGTGACTGAACGCTGCAATAAATATAAGAGACTGTGAATGCAAGGTAATGTTAGCTTAAAACTTCCAAAAGCCATGCATGGAGTTGCACAATTCTTGTGGTTGGCCGTTTGCTATTCACTCATTTCAGTTGTCGGCATTCCTGGTAAAATATTTCCCTTATTTATTGATCTGCAAAATGTTGTGCAATGTTGTATCACCGCCGTATTTAATTGTTTGTCGATTGTTGTTTTTTATGGCCTGTTATTCTCTCTATATTACAAATGTTTTAGCCCGAAATATCGACTGTTAACATTTTACGATAGATGCCGCCTTCACGGCTGAGTTCCTCCTGCATTTCCTGTGTGCCAATTTGATTTACTACATCTATTTTTCTCTTCTGTATAATATCTTTCAATCGTTTTCGGCCATTCGTCTTACTGCTTCAATTGAATATTTCATTACTTTTGTTGTATTTCAAATTATGGTTCATCACAATTAACAACAGAGTTTACTTATATCTTCTAGTATTCAATAGATCTGATGCCTATTATATCAGTTCTTCTTATTGTGATGGCAAATGCCCAATAATGGGGGCAATTCGTTTTCTTCAGGCATTTATATGAACAGTTTCAAATAAAATTTGGCACTAAATTTGCATTAAGGCATTTATAAATGGATGTGGGGAGTTTAGATAACAGAAGAATTGACGATGTAGTATGCCAGGAAGTGTTGCGTATGTATTGAATTGAGGTCTATAAAGATTCAGAGTCCTGGCAGTTGAAAAATGATTTAAGTCTGTTCATAGACAAATATAATTTGGCAAATCGGCCATTGATGAATGCACAAGGATACGATTTGAGCTCAATTAACTGGAGGCAAAAGATCTTCTGATGTAGCAGGATTTCGTGCTGCCATTTTATTCGTTGTGAAGAAAAAAAATGTGTATTTTGGAAAACCCTGATTACTCGCTATATTTTGTTGTGGTTTATTGTATCGCTGAATTTGGTTGGTATGTGAGGATAGGTGATGGAAATGGATATCCGAGGGAAGACAGCTATGCAGTAGCTATGTTTCCTTTGCAACTTCACGAATGTTTACAATGATGGCTCATTTAATTCACTGTCTCCATTCTGGTGGGAAAAAAAAGATGCATTCATAATTCCAATCCATTTTCCTTGAAGCTACTCAACTATTAACCCAGTTGTGGAATATAAATATGTTTATTGCTTTCCGAACGGCCTTCCAAACTGGAACTCCCTTCCGAAATTCCGAAATGTATCTGGAAGTCCTCACCATGAGTCATTGGTATTATTGTACCAGTCTAAGAAAAACTGGATGTGGTGAACTCGTGGACAAGCAAGATTTTTATTCTGGATTATCAGTATAATATAACAGATGAGGAACAACACGAAAAGATTAGTGATTTTACTTGCTCCGTTTTTATTTTCTACAGCTAACTTGACCGTGATTGTGGTAATGCTCCACAGTCGTTGTGGTCTCTCCAGATGTATCACTGTCTACCTGCTGTCCATGGCGGTGACGGATCTCCTGGTCCTTATCACGATCGTGATACTAAACCGGGTGTTCCAATGATTGTGCCATCCAGTTTCCTCCTTTTTTCTCCAGCCTGCATTGTCAAAACCGTAGTAGCTTACGCCGTCAGAGACTGCTCCGTCTGGGTGACCTTCATGTTCACCTTTGATCGCTTTGTGGTTATTTGCTGCCAAAAATTGAGAACGAAATATTGCACAGAGCGAACGGCAGTTGTGGTGATCGGAATAGTTACTATTGTCAGCTGCTTGAAAAATACGTTTTTCGGTTTTACATTGGAAGTTCCACAGAAAAACGAACGGAACGCAAACTCTGCGAACTGAAGACATCTTATTATAAGTTACCTGGTCGGATAGCATTTGACTAGCTTAATAGCATTTTAACTCCTTGTGATCCTTTCGTTCTAATTTTGCTGCTTAATTTTTTAACCATAAGAGACATTCTGAGGGCCATTAAAATCCGTCGGAGCCTGCACTGCGGCGGAAACAGTGATAGACAAAGCGATCAAGAAACGGATAGCCGCAGGAAGTCCATCGTCCTGCAGCTAAGTATCTCAGGGATCTTCAGCCTCCTTTGGCTGTTGGTACTGGTAACATTCCTCTATGTTCGCATTTCCGGTATCTCCTATTTTGCCGGTAACAATTATAGTGAATCAAATTTTCCTCTGGAAGAAAGCGGATACGCACTTCCTGAGCTCCTGCGTGAAAACATTTATTTATGCAGGGACACAGGGTAAGCGTAGAGACGAGATAAAGCTGGGACGAAATATCCACGGACTCTCATTAATAAACTACTAAAATAATATGTGTGTGTATATATATATTGCCTGTAAGCAGTTAACGTTGCAATCCGAAACACATTTTGCAAATCATACAGTTAGTTAAAAGGCCTTTTGTCCCAGCAACTCCAAGCTGACCATGAAATACCCATTTACACTAATAACTATTTTATTCTCCTCACTATCCCCTCACTCCCCCGGGTTCAACCATTCTTCTATACCGTAAGGGCAATTTTATGTGTCCGGCTAACCTAACAACTATACCCTTTTGACATGTGAGAGGAGAGCCATGGGAACACAGCGAAATATGCAGACATCACACAGACAGACCAGAAAGTCATTACTGAACCTGTGCTTTCTGTGGTCTGAGGTAGCTGCTCCGAATGCCGTCCCACTCTACCGCCCTTGCCCCAGCGCCGGCCCACTTTAATATATTTAATGAAATAGCAATACCAAGAAACGGTGGTCTTCTGGATGTTACAGAGGGTTTGACGCAAGAAATAGAGTTTCTCATCCGGGAGCATTTATTAATATTACAGAAACCCAGAAAGATACGCCAAAGGAAACGAAGAGTTTTGCAGGGTCGGTATGAACAGCATGAGTATACTAGTAAGGAAGTAGCATGAAGTATTAATAATTGGAAACATTTTGGAAGGGAATCAGAAAAGGACAGGAAAAATGCCAAACGCTTCGTTGGAAAAATTCTAAACAAACCAGAAGCTGAAAACTATGATAAAGTAATCTTCATGGTCCCCCGTCGATTGCCCATTTCCCCTCCTATATGCCGTTCGAGACATAGATTGCCTCCAACAGATGTAAGTTCACTGAATGCTGGTGAGGCGCGTTCCTTGAACATAATGTTGGGGCGCATTTGGCAGCAGGGTACTTAAAGATAAATGAGAAAGAAAATAAAGAAACTGCAGACACCAGAGATCTGAAATCAAAGGAGAAAATGCTGCAAACACTTGGGTCAGATAACTTTAAATGAATTTAACGAATTTGCATTTTCTATGAAGGTCTCCTTCTCAGAAATCTGGGAGAGGAGGAATCGTTGCATGACTTCATCACACAACCCAGGGCACAATTATGCCCACTACTGGAGGCATCCTAACCTACCTGTTCTGTTTACAGGGGGATACAGGTCAAATGAGTGCAACTTAATTTGGACATCTTCCTTTGATTGGACCGGTTGTGGCCAGTGGACTGCTGAGTGCTTATGGATTCCCTTTTTACGAACAATATGCTCAAACTATCACCTTATTTTTTAAAAATGTAACAGAAACTCAGGGAAGGACAGCATTCACATTGAACAACAAAAAAAAATACTGTCCCTTCGCTGGAAATCCAGCGTAACACATACAAAATACTGAAGGAATTCAGCAGGTCAGGCAACATTTATGAAGAGGAGTAAAGAGTCAAATTTTGACGCGAGATCCTTCATCAGACCTGGAAAAGAAAGGGCGAGAAGCCAGAATAAGAAGCTGCAGAAGGGAAAAGAGTACAGACTAGAAGGTGATCGATGAAGCCAATTAAGGAGGTGGGTTGGCAGGGTGGATGAAGAGAGAATCTTAGAGGTGATGATTATAAAAAGCAAAGGGCTGAAAGTGAAGGAATATGGAGAGGAAAGAGAACCATGGGGGAAAGGATACGAGAAGATTAGAGCTGGAGGAGGAGCTTGAGTAGAAAAAGAAGTAGACAGAAGAGGAAGGGGTAGCAATTATCGGAAAGTTATGAAATCCGTTTTGATGCTGTCAGGTTAGAGGCTACGCAAGCAGAATATGAGGTGCTGCTTCTCTAACCTAAGAGTGGAGTCTTCGAGGCAGTACCGAAGGCTGTGCACCAACAAGTCGGAATGGGAATAGTGAGTGGAATTATCCACACTGAAGCTTAAGTGATTACAGCACCAAATTTGATCAAATAGTTACCTCAAACTCAAATGGTAGAAATTCATGCACGATTCAGTGGAACCAGAGAAGGTGGGACTGTTGCCTGTATGAATTCGAGGTTGCAATCAATCTTGTTCGAATTTAATTAATTTAGTAGAGGCACTTTTGCATAATTCCGAAATCCTGGCCTGTTTTCTCCCAACTAAATACATTAGAATACGATTCATTACCAACCACGCTTAGTAAGCATCCTTTATTTCAAAAAAAAATTGCTTTTCATTAATTGAAGAAAGTCTATGTTGATCATGACAGGTGGGACTTCAGTCAATATCATGCTGAAATACAACAGCACGGGCTGTGATGATAACACATCCGCAAACAGAACGCAAACAGAATGAGTGTCAGGTATCTGAACACAACGTTTGCACATTAGGCCTTGCGTGTGGTGGCCAGCGGGGGCAATAAAACAGGTGTGCCGAAAAGACATGGCCTGTCTAAGGATCGAGTGTGCAGAGAGAAAGGGAGCAACTGTGTGAACAGAATACGGCTGGTAATGGAAAGAAATGTAGGGAAGGAGTGCATTTGGAATGGGGTGGATTGTGTGTCTGGCGCTGTGGTAGGCTTTCCCAGAGGATGTGGGTCTCTGAGCTACAACAGTGAAGAGGAAATTTCAAGGCGCAGACCATATGGTCCCAATAGGGAGGGATACTCTGTGTGTGTGTGTGTGTGTGTGTGTGTGTGTGTGTGTGTGTGTGTGTGTGTGTGTGTGTGTGTGTGTGTGTGTTTGTGTATGTGTGTGTAAGAGAGAGAGAGAGAGAACGGAGAAATTTCTGATTTTTATGTTTCGTTCTAAATTTGTTTCTGCTTTACATCACTTTGTGAACAACTTAATAAACATGATTAATTAATAAACTTATGTAATAATGACTGTTATCTAACAGCGTTACTTCATTATTTGAGTTATATCTTACAGATCTCAGGAGTTTGCGCGAGAATAGGCGAGTGCCTCGGCCTTTAAAGGACGTTTTGCTTTACGGGAACTCAGATTGGACGAGTTTGTTTATTGTTAATTGACACAGCATTGGCTACTTAACGTAATAACAGCAAGTAGTTTAAAAAAGTCTAATCAATTGTTGTGGCCATCTTGGAGCTGCCTTGCTTTCAAACGCTGAAACGTTAGAACCACAAATACACGACCACCAACTACCCCTGACATGCACAAGCAGACCCCACCACATCCCCGCGAGCAAAAAACAAACATTAGCACCATCCACTGAGTACTCAAACGTTCAGCAATGAAGATACAGTCTTACAGTACCCGAGAAACAACTCGTTCTCACGGTAATTCCACATACTACAGGCTCTCTCTTCCTAATAAGGGTAAAAAGTGTAGTACCCGATTCAGAATGAGAGGGGAAACAATATAAACAATTCGTTGGTTTGCGGTGTAAAAGTCTGTGGCGTCGATTTTTCCGAGGTCTGCGCTCAGAGTGTCGGCGCCAAAAAGGCATAGCTCTCTTGACACACAGCACCTGGCAGCAAACCTGCTGCTACTGATTTTCCATGTTTCGCCACGACACTATTCAGTCAAGGGCACCGGCCAAGAATGATCACGTCCCCAAGGCCACGAAATTCCGGAACCATGAAGGCCCGCTTGTCTTCCAGGCCGGGTCCTTGGGTTATCGAATAGTGGCTGATCGTGAAGAATGACAGCGGTTCCTATTCACACAAAGATCCGAAGTCAGAGTATAACTCCCGATCAGGGCTTCAGAACTACCCCACATGCTGAAATGGTAAAAAATAGTTCATGTGCTCCTGGGTGGACCCATTTATTGACTTAGGGACACAGACTAAGATCAGAGATGAGATACAGCTGGTGCTGAATTATTCACTGTCTACTCTCATTTATAATTAATATAACATCTCATATTCTTGGTGATTTAGATTTCTAAAATAAACAATCTATATTCTTTGCGAATGGATTATTTTGAAAACGAGCTGCATCTTCTTTTGTATTTTCTGACTTGACCAGTACCACCTTCATAATGTTATACTGCAAGTAACAGGCCCGTCAACCCATCAAGTGCATGCTGACTAGTTTGCTAACTGTGCTAGTTCCATTACCTGCATCTTGTGTCTATCCCTGTAAATTTTCCTATCGGTATACGTGTCGAAATATCATTGGAATTTAATAGGTAGGAACTGAGTTTCCATTTGGCTCATCAAGTCAGTTATTTCATTCCCTCACGTCAGATTATCCATTTCAAATTCATGGAACCGCTTTACTCCAAAGCCGTTCACGCTCTTACTAATGAAGAACTAATCGACCTCTAATTTCCTGATGAACAATTCTACACTGTAGTCTGTGGCGATGACTTCCACAGATTTACCATTTTCTGGTTTGAGAAATTCCTCCTCCTCTCTCTTCTAATGGGACGCACTGATACTGTGATTTGTGCCCTTTGGTCCAAGACTCATTCTTTATATGAAACCTCCTCTTCATGTTCACTATATCTGGACCTTCTAATTATCGGTAATATTACAGTCATAGAAAAGTATAATACAGAAACATGCCCTGCTTCCCAACAAGTCAAAACCTTTGGAAACGCCTATTCCCAAAAACCTGCACCTAAGCAATATTGCTACCTATATCTATTATCCATGTACTTATCCAAACTTCTCTTAAGGTTTTCCCCGAGGGGTCAGCATTGGGACCGCTGCTTTTCACATTCTTTGTCAATAATTCGGTAATGTATTTGATGGAATTGTGTCGAGGTTTACAGATGGTACGAAGGTCGGTGAAGGGTTGGCAGTGCTGAGGAAGCAATGCAATTGCGGCGCGACTGAGACACATTAGAAAACATGGACAAATTGTGGCGGTCGGAATACAGAGTTAGGAAATATAATGCATTTTGGTAAAAGGAACAACAGTGTGGACTATTACCAAACTGGGGAGAAGTTCATAACATCAGAGGTGCAGTGGGACTCAGGGTACCTCGTGCAAGATTCCCATTAGGTTCACCTATCGATTGAATCTGTACTGAAGAAAGCATTTATTTCAAAGGAAATAGAATAAAAAAACAAAGAGATAACGCTGGGCCTTTATAAGACAACGGTAAGGTCGCACTTAGAATATTGTTAGCAGCTTCCAAAAGCACACGATGCCATTGGAGCGTGTCCAGAGGAGGTTTACGAGGATATACCCTATGTCTTATGGCCTTATGGTCCTGAACATTTAAATCCAGCTCGCATGGACCACTTGGGCCGCAATTCATTCCGCACAGTTTTGGCCCTCTGAGTGAAGAAGTTTCCCTTCATGTTCCTCTTCAACTTTTCATCTTTCGCACTTCAGACATGACCTCCAGTTTTGGCCCCACCCGATCTCCGCGGAATAAGGTCTGGTTGCATTTACCCCCATAATTTTATTGACTTCTATCAAAACTCCTCTCAGTCTCCTACATTCAGAAGAACATATTCCTCACCGATGCAATCTGTTCCTATAACTCCGGTCCTCCAGAGGCGGCAACATCCTTGTAACATTTCTGCATTCTTTCAACCTTGTTTCGTATAGGTAGGTGACTAAAATTACACACAGTACTCTAAAATAGGTCTTACCAACGTCTCATGCAACATTAACATATCAGCACATCTTCTGTATTCAATACATTGACTTATGGAGGCCAACGTGCCAAACGCTTTATTTATGACCCTAACTACCCGTGATGCCACTTTCAAAGGATTATCTATTCCCAGATCCTCTTCTCCTACTACATTCGTGGCTGGTCCGACAGAAATGTCAGCATTAAATTCCATATTTAAACCTATTATTCCAGCTGCCGCAGATATGGCATATCAGGTCTGCTCCGCCATTTCATCGTGGCTGATACATTTCCCTCCCTATCGCATTCCCCCGGCTTCTCCGGCGCACATTTCTCACCTTAGCCTTTCACACCTAATTAACCAATCAATTTGGGACTTTAATACAGGCAATAACTTGTGACAACGAATTCCACCGATATACCAACCTCTGGCTAAAAAAATGTCTCCTCATTTCCTTTCTAAATGGTAGCCCCTCGATTCGGAGCATTGCTCTCTGATCCTAGACTTCCACACTATCGAAGTATCTTCCCTATATGGATACTATTTGGGTTTTTCCTCATTCGATAAGTTTCAATGAGATTACCCTTATTCTTCTAACACCCAGGGAGTACAGGCACAGAGCCATCAAAAGCTCCCAATAGGATAAAAGTGCCATTCCCGAAATCAATGTCATAAACTTTCTCTGAACACTCTCTAATGTCATCACACGCTTCATTGGATAAGGGGCCCAAATCAGCTCGCTGTATTCCAGCTGAGGCCTCAAGAGTGCCTTAAAAATCACAGCGTTTCATTCTTACGTATTTATACTAGTCCAGTTGCTTAATGTTAACATTGCATTTTCCTTCCTCGCCATTGACCAAACATGCAAGTTAACCTTTACGAAATCCTGCGTGTTTACTCCTAGGTCCCTTTGCATCTCCAAATGTTGAAATTTTGAGCATTTAAAGAATAAGCTCCTCTTCTGTTCCTTCTACCACATTGCATGGCCAAACACTTTCCGACACTGTGTTCCGTCCACCTGCTTTTGCCCAATCTCCTCATCTGTCTAAGTCATTCTACGGCTCCCCTCGTTCCTCAACATTACCTTGTCGTCCGTCTCTCCTGCTATCATCCACGAACTTTAACACGAATACATCAATTCAATCATCCAAATCATTGACATGTAACGCAAAATGCAGCAGTCCCAGTAACTATTGCAGATCATCTCCAGTCCCTGGCAGGAAACCAGAAAATACTCCACTCTTTGCTTCCTGACAAGCAGCCAATCCTCTATACATGTTAGTAACTTGCCTCCAAGTCTATGGTATCTTATCTTGTTAAGCAGCTTCATGTGCAATACCTTGTCAAAAGCTTTCAGTAAATCGAACTAGATAACTTCCACCGAATCACCCCTTTTTATTCTGTTTGTTGTTCCCTCAAAGAATTCCAACAGATTTGTCAGGCAGTATTTTCTCCTCAGAAAACTATACTGACGTTGCCCTGTTTGTCACGTACTCTGTGAACTCATCAGTAACACTTGCCTCCGAAATTTTCCTAGCCAATGAGATTAGGCTAACTAGACTACAATTGCCTTTCCTCTGCCTCCCTTCATTCTTGAAGAGTGTATTGACATTTGTAATTTTCCAGTCCTCCAGAGCCATGCCAGAATGTCGCCAGCGTCTCTACATTCTACTCCTTAAAAACCTTGGGATGTAGTCCATCTAGACCAGGTAACTTACCTATCTCCGACCAATCAACGTCCCAAGCACCTTTTCCATAATAATAGTGATTTCACCCACTTCTGCCCAGTGACACTCTGGAAATTTCAGAATACTGTTAGCGTTTTCAGCAGTGAGGACGGATACAAAATACTTGTTCTGGTCGCCCAATATTTCCATGTTCCCCACCATTACTTTTTACTTTTTTAGTTACTTTTTAGCTGTCTCACATGCATTTTACTCTTTATGTATCTGAGAAAATTACTTTTGGCGTCCTCTTTTATATTATTGTCAAGCATGCTTTAGATCTCATTTTCTTCCCTCCTCATAGATTTTTTAGTCATCTTCTATTGGTCTTTAAATGTTTCACAATCTGGAACCCACTAACTTTACTGTAGTATATGCATTCTCTTTAGCTTTCTCTGTTAGATATAATTTCCCTTGTCAGCCAGGGTTTCGTAATCCTGCCTTTCGAATACTCTACATTGGGATGTATCTATCCTGCCTCTTCTGAATCCCTCCCAGAGGCTCCAGCCTTTGCAATTTTGCTGTCAGCCCTGCTGGTGTCGCTTTCCAATTAAATTTGGCCAGTTCCCATTCCGTGACTCTATAATTCCCTTTACTCTACTGCAATACTGGTACACGTGTCTTTTGTTTCTTCCTCTCAAACTGCAGCGCGAAATGTAACATGCTATAATCACTGTTTCCCAACTGTTCCGTTACATTATTCCCTCTAATAATATCCAATTCATTACACCACTCTAATCCAGAATAGCCTTCCCCATAGTGGCTTCAACCTTCAGATGCTATAAAAGGCCACCTCGTACACATTCTCCGAGTGCTCTTCCTTGAGATCCTGGAATCTGCTTTACACACGCTAATGACATATTGAAACTTCCCCCAAAGTTTACCCTAACGTTTCTCTTTTGACATGCCTTTTCTACCTCCCTTTGTAATCTGCACACAGATGTTGGGCATTGTTCCGAGGATCCTGTAGAACTCCTATCAGGGTTATTTTTTTCTTAATCCTGCAGTTTCTAAATTCAACCCTCAAGGGTTCAATCTCTTCTGATCCGAGGTCACGCCGTTCTAATGATTTGATTTCATTTTTTAAACAATTAGTAACATCATCCGCCTTTGCCTGCTTGCCTATCCTATCGATACTTTAAGCTTCGGTGCATTTGAGCTCCTTTTTTGCTGTGACCTTTTTTCACCGTATCATCACCATATTCACTGTCTATGAAGACGTGAATTTGTCCTTTTTCTGCTTTATTTTTTATAACTCGAAAGTCTCCTTTTCCGAAGAAGCGCATGCTTCAGTGATTTTCACTCGAGCGTCTTTCTCTGCGCTCGAGCATGGATACCTTTTAATTTCTAAGACGCTATTGCAGATTTCACCACCCCAGACGTAGCCGTATCCCATATCTATTGTTTACGATTCACCATGTGGACATCATGTACAATACTTTGAACTTCCTGTGTGCATAAACTAACACTGTTCCCTGGGTGAGCAAAAGCCGGCGGGAGCAGCCTTAGTAATTAGAATACCAGTGAGCGACATTTATCTCGGGCAAACGCCATTTCAGTGAGTGCGCCAGCAGAAGAATGGTCAACCTGACAGGAAGACGAAATAAACCTAAATAACAACGCGTTGCAACAGTGGTGTGCGGAAGAGCATCTCTGAGCGCACAACATGTCTATACTTGAAATGGATGGGCTGCTACTACGTGGCTGTAAAGTTACTACAGGTGAGATCTACGTTGCATTGTGCATATATCCACTTGTGCAGGCAACAATAAACTTGACAGCTCTGCTTTACTTCTCTTGTGAGAAATAGAAACATTATTACACTTTATGCGTAGTTGTTCATCGAAATAATTATTGATATCATCCTGGTTCATGTATAAATAATTAGCATATTTTAAATTAGCATAAATAAACAATTATTCCTTCTTAATATGCTCACTGGTGACTGAAGGCTGCAATAAATATAAGAGACTGTGAATGTAAGGTATTGTGTGTTTAAAGCTTCCGAAAACAATGCATGGAGTTCCACAAATCTTGTGGTTGGCCGTTTGCTATTCCATCATTCCAGTTGTCGGCATTCCTGGTAAATTACTTCACTTGTGTATTGATCGACAAAATGCTGTGCAATTTTGTATCACCGCTATACTTAACTTGTATCATTGTTTGTAGATTATTGATTTTTATGGCCTGCTATTCGCTCTACATTACAAAGGTAATACCGAAATATCGACTGTTAACTTTTTACGGTAGATGCTGCCTGGACGTCTGAGGTTCTTCAGCATTTTTTGCGTGGAAATTTGATTTACAAAATCTGCTTTTATCTTCTTTATACCTTTCAATCGTTTACGGCCATTCGTTGTACTGCTTCAATTGAATATTTCATTACTTTTTTTGTATTTTAAATTGTGGTTCATCACAATTAACAACAGAGGTTATTTATATCTTCCAATATTCAACAGATTTGATGCCCATTATATCAACGCTTCTTCTTCGTGACGGCAAATGCCCAATAATGGAGGCGATTCTTTGTTTTAGGCTTTTCTTTGAACAGTTTCAAATAAAATATGACAATAAATTTGCATTACAGGTTTCAAAAAATGATGTGATTAGTTCAGATAACAGACGAATTGAGGGTGCAGTAATCCAGGAAGTGTTGGGTGTGTATTGAACTGTGGTTTAATGATTCTGAGGCCTGGCAGTTGAAAAATAATTGGAATGTGTTTATAGGCAAATAGAGTGTGGCAGATCAGCCAGTGATGAATGCAAATAGATAGGATTTGAGCCCAGATAACTGGAGGCAAAAGGACTGCGTGAAGTAATAAGCTTTCACGTTGGTATTCTATTCGTTGTGAAGGAAATAAAATGTGGTCCGTGTAGATTGGAAAACCCTGATTACTTGTTGTGTATGTGAGTAGAAAGCATAGTGTATTGCGGAATTTATTTGGTAAGTGAAGATAGGTGATCGAAATGGATATCCGAAGGAAGGCAGCTTTTTTTTTACTACTTTATGAAGATTTAAAACGATGGCCCATTTTACGCACTGGCTCCATTCCAGTGGGATAAAAAGCTTCATTCGTCATTTCAATTCCATTTCCATGATGATTCTCAACTATTCTCCCAGAATACAAATGTCTGTATTACTTTCCGAACGGCGTTCCAAACTGGAAATCCATTCCGAAATCCGGAAATCTACCTAGAAGTCTACACCATAGATAATTGGTATTGCTGTAGCAGTGGAAGAAAAACTAGGTGGGGTTAACTCGTAGACAAGCAAGGTTTTTATTCTGGATTTTAAGTGTATTTTAACACATGAGGAACAACGCGAAAGGAATACTGATTTAATTCCTGTTTTTTTTTTTATCTACTGCAGCTAACTTGGCCGTGATTGTGGTAATGCTCCGCAGACGCTGTGGTCTCTCCAGATGAATCACTGTCTACCTGCTGTCCATGGCGGTGACGGATCTCCTGGTCCTTATCACGGCGGTGATATTAAACCTGATTGTTCTAATGACTGTGTCATCCAATTTCCTCATCTTTTCGCCAGCCTGCAATGTGAATGTTGCAATAGCTTACGCCGTCAGAGACTGTTCCGTCTGGGTGACGGTCATGTTCACCTTTGATCGCTTTGTGGCTATTTGCTGCCAAAAATTGAAAACGAAATATTGCACAGAGCGAACGGCAGCTGTGGTGATCGGAATAGTTGCTATTGTCAGCTGCTTCAAAAATAAGTTCCTCGCTTTTATATTTGAAGTTCCACATGAAACCGAACGCAAGCCATGCAAGATGAAGGCAGCTTATTATACGTCACATGGCTGGATTGCATTTGACAGGATCGATAGCATTTTAACCCCTTGTGTGCCTTTCGTTCTAATTTTGCTGCTTAATTTCTTAACCATCAGAAACATTATAAGGGCCATTAAAATCCGCCGGAGACTCCAGGGCGGCGGAAACAATGAAAGACAGAGCGACAGCCGCAGAAAGTCCATCGTCCTGCTACTAAGTATCTCAGGGATCTTCATTCTCTTTTGGCTGTTGGTACTGGTAACTTTCCTCTATGTTCCCATATCTGGCATCTCCTATTTTTCTGGTGATAATTATAGTGAATCATATTTTCCTCTGGAAGAAAGTGGATACGCACTTCAGTTCCTGTGCTCCTGCATGAACCCATTTATTTATGCAGGGACACAGAGTAAGATTAGAGACGAGATAAAGCTGGGGCTGAAATATCCATGGACTCTCATTAATAAACTACTGAAATAAAATATATACATGTTATTTGTAAGTTTTTAATGTTGCAACCAGAAACATATTTTGCTGATCATACAGTACGGAAACAACCTTTCGTCCCACTAACTCCAGGCTGACAATGAAGTACCCATTTACAATAATACTTATTTTATTCTCCCCCTAATCCCCTTACACCCACAGTTTCAACCACTCAGCTGTACGGTAAGGGCAATTTAAAATTACCCACTAACTTAACATCTCTACGACTTGGAAATGTGAGAGGAGAGCTATGTGAAAACAGCGAAATACGCAGACTGCACACAAACGGACCAGAAAGTCATTACTGAAGCTGTGCCTTCTGTGATGTGAGGTAGCTGTTCTGCCTGCCTTCCCACTCTGCCGCTCTTGAACAGCTACCGCCCACTGCAATATATTTGATGAAATAGCATAATAAGAAACGGTGGTCTTCTTGATCTTACTGAGGGTTAGACACATGAAACAGTGTTTCAAATCAGGAAGTATTTATTAATATTACAGAAAAACTGGAAGACACACCAAACGAAACGAACAGTTTTGCAGGGTTTGCCTGATGGCATGAGTACACTGGTAAGGAAATAACATAAAGCTTTAGTAATTGGAAACATTTTTTAAGGTAATCAGAAAAGGGCAGGAAAAAATGCCAAACGCTCCGTTGGACAAATCCTAAACAAGCCAGAAGCTGAAAACTAGTAATCTTCATGGTCCCACGTCGACTACCCATTTCCCTTCAGAGATGCCGTTCGACACATACATTGCCTCTAACAGTTTGTTTGATATTCTGTAGACTCCTGTGTCTCCTTATTAACTTCTTGTTAAACCAGATTGAGGAATGTGACCTTGAAGAAGTAAGTTCACTGAACGTCGCTGAGGCGCGATACTTGAACATAATGTTGGGGGCGCAATCAGCAGCAGCGTAAATAAAGATAAATGAGATAGAAAATAAAGAAACAACAGACACCAGAAATCAGAGGAGACAATGTTGTAAACACTTGGGTCAGAGAAATTTAAATGAAAATTGTTGTATTAAACTTTCTACGAAGGACGCTGTCTCAGGAACTCTGGGATTGTAAGAATCGTCGCCTGACTTCATCACACTGAAAGCAATCCAGGCCACAATTTCCCCCACTACTGGAGGCAACTTAAGGTTAGAGTTCTGTTTACAGGTCAATGGGAGCCAAATGAGGGCAACTTAAGTTGGACATCTTCCTTTGATTGGAACGGATGGGGCGAGTGGCCTGTCGCTTACGTAATGGTTCCCGCTTTACGAACAAAATGTGGAAAATACCATATTATTTAAAATAATGTAACAGAAGCTCAGGGAAGGACAACATCCAAATTGTACAAAAAAAGTACTCTGCATATGCTGAAAAACCAGCGTAACTCACACAAAATGCTGGAGTAATTCAGCAGGTCAGACAACATTTAAGAAGAGGAATAGAGATAGATGTAGGGAAGGAGTATGGATTGTGCGACTGGCGCTATGGTAAGAATTCCCAGAGGAAGTGGATCAGTGAAAGGATGTGAGAAATCCAACAGTGAAGAGGAAATTTTAAATCCTCATGTTCCCGACAGGGAGTGATAGTATGTGTGTGTGTGTGTGTGTGTGTGTGTGTGTGTGTGTGTGTGTGTGTGTGTGTGTGTGTGTGTGTGTGTGTGTGTGTTTGTGTGTGTGTGTGTGTGTGTGTGTGTGTGTGTGTGTGTGTCTGTGTGTGTGTGTGTGTGTGTGTGTGTGTGTGTCAGCAGGGAAACTTGTGATTTTTAGTTTCCTGCTAAATTTGTTCTGCTTTACATCACTTTATGAACAATTTGCTCACTGTGATTAGTTAATAATCTTATGTGATTATGTCTGTTATCTAGCTCTGTTACTTCATAGTTTGAGTTATACATTACAGAACTAGGGAGTTTTTCGCGAGAATAGGAGACTGCTTTGGTCTTCTCTTGGAAGTTGAACTGTATGAGAACTCAAGAGAGACGAGTTTGTTCATTGTTAATTGGTACAGCATTGGCTACTTAACGTAATAACAGCAGGCAGTATAAAAAAAGACTTAAATCAATTGGTGAGGCCATCTCGGAGCAGCCATGCGAGAGTGGGTCACCACAGGATCGTTGCGCTGGGGCTTTGGCTCAAGGAGACTGAATGACAACTGCTCTTTAAACTACCTTTGACAAAGTGACACCGGCAAGAACAGGTCAGTTTTGCTGTTGGTATTTACATAATTTGACTCGATGTTAAAGGGAGCAGACAGCAGATTTTGCAGCTATACAAGAGATACTGAGATGGGAGGGTGAGGGTGTGGTCTTCGGGGCGCGTAGGTCAATGATGTCTCTGAACGGCTGCAGGAAAATCTTAAGTAGGGTGCAAACAGTTAGAAGATGCCGTACATATTGGAACAAGAAATGTGGTTCTGCGAAGTAGGGTTCGGAGAATTATCAAGCACGCCTTTGCTTGATTACTCTTGGCGTCATGTGATGTGAAGTCAAAATAGAATTGGCCTGCTTAATTTGTGGCTGAGGCTCTTGTGCAGCAGATATGGTTTATGTCCTTCGGCTAACCTCCCCAGGAGGTATAAGTTACTTGAACCAGGGAGGAACCAATATCCTGGGTGGAAATTTGCTGAAATCGCAGAGGCTTTCAGTTATGTCGGCTGCTTGTGTAGGAAGTCTGAACATCTGAAAACCGTTTTGAGAGCAACTTTAGGATTAAGGATAGTATGGTGAAATCAATATCCAGTTAAACTGCATAGATTACAGTGCTCAAGGTTTAGCAGGTAGTTCGAATGAAATAATAGCATGGATTAGGTTTCGGGACTGGGATGCTGTAGCTGTAACAGAACCATAGTAGACAGAACGACAGGATGATGGGGAAATATTCCGGGATACAAATACTACTGTACAGGTAGTGAGTAGGGCTTGTTGCATTTATGATAAGGGTGGACATAAAAGCAGTATTTAGAGATTATATTCCTGGGTATTACTCCGACCAAACAGAACAGAACCAGAAAAAAAGCAATATAATAGGGATGCATTATAGGCATTCCCAGTCATCAGGGAGATATTGAGGAGGCGGTGTGTTGAGATGTTACCCATAATAGTAAGAAGAACAGAGTTGTATGAGATAAATGTTTTAATTTCCCCGATACCGACTGGACTGCCTAGAATATTAAGGGGCTGGGCGAGGTAGAATTTGTAGAATTTGTCCCGAAAAGCTACCTGAGTCAATATATAAAAAACAGTAACTGTGAGTGTGCAGTACTCTTGGGTGGGCGGGGGGAGGCAGTACAACTAAGGACGTGCAAGGTGAAATTGACTCTAGAGAGTAATTCTGTTAGTTTCAAGATTCATGCTGAAGCAAAATAGGACAAGCCCTCTGGTTAGTTGGAACAATGGATCAAGGCTAATTTTGTGGGCATTGAATAGGATCAAGCAGAAGTAGATTGCGTGAGCCTGTTTGAAGGGAACGAATAAATAAAAAAAACAGAGGAGTATACGAGTGTGATATCATGAGTCCAGCTGGGTGAAGGTAAAATAGAGAAATTTAGGGAATCTTGACCAACGAGAAGAATTGTCGCTTTGTTCATGAAAAATAAGAAGAGTGGACAGCAGCCAGAGAGTGAGCTAGCAGTGAAGCATTGGAGCTTTAAGGCTTTGGCTCGAGAAGAGGCGGATGACGAGCTTGCTTCCATTGAGGTAAGGCCGGGTAAGTGTCTTTAATTAATTTGATTAACTTCGGAGTTTCTAATAGAGGCAGTAGATAGGGCAGTCCAGTGTTCCGATTGTAAGGTGTCGGAAGTCAGGGACAGAACTATTATCTCTGATGACTGCGCCTGCAATAGATGCATACAACTGCAGCTCCTGTTACTCCGAATTAGGGAACTGGAGCTGCAGCTGATTCAACTTCGTATCATTCCACTGGCAAAGGCAGTAACAGATCGGAATTTTAGGGAGGCAGTCAGCCCTAAAAGATAAGAGACTGGTAACTGGGTGAGGGAAGGGGAATAGACAGAAAGAGCAGTGCACGCCTGTGGCCGTTCCCGTCAACAATAATTGTAACTGCTTTGGAAACTGTGCTGGGGACGACCTGTAAGGGAGAAGTTGCAGTTGCCGCGTCTCTGGCAAGCTCCGTAGCTCAGGGGTTAGAGCACTGGTCTTGTAAACCAGGGGTCGTGAGTTCGAATCTCAGCGGGGCGTCGACATTTTCCTGCCACTACCCGGGGTCTGTACTGGTTGGAATAGGTTTGTTTTCGGTGCAGACTGGAGAGGCCGAATGGTCTACTTTGGCACCTATTGTCTATTGACACTGGACCCTCAGCTCAGGAAGTCAGGAGGAAAAAGAGAAGAGCAGTAGTAATAGGGGATTTATTAGTTAGGGGGATAGATATGAGGTTCTGTGAGAGAGATGGAGAATCCCGGAAGTCCTGTGGCCTCCCTGGTGCCAGGGTCAGCTACATCACGGATCGAGTTTTCCGTATACTGGGAGAAAGGGTGAGCAGCCAGATGTCCCGGTCCTCGTGGGGACCAATGAATTAAATAGAAGTAGGGATGACGTCCTGAAGAAGGAATATCGGGAGATAGGAAAGATGTGAAAAAGCAGGACCTCAAGAGTGGCAATCCCGCAGTTGCTGTCTGTTCTACGAGACGTAGAAAGTAGGAACAAGAAGCTATGAATGCGTGGCTCAAGAGTTGGTGCAAGGAGGAGGGGTTCAGATTTCAGGATTATTGGGATCTCTTCAGGGGCAGGTCTGACATGTCAAAAAGGACGGGCTGCAGCTGAACTGGAAAGGGGCCAATATCCCTTAAATTACCTGCCACCAGGTTTAGGGACAGCTACTTCAAATACTCAAATATTCTTCCTTGCGAATATTTCCCTGTCCTTCAATGTTCAGTTCATGGCCCCACCGTCGCATCTATATTTACTGGAGTTTAACAGCAGAATGATAGCGTTCACACTTTTCTCTAAAATAGACTACTGTACTTATTTCTACCATTTGTGCTTCCATTTGAGCACATCTCAAACAGTTCGCTTTCCAATGCCTAAGGTTCACTGGGCTAAGAAAACATTTCACCAATTACGTCCAGCATTCCAGACTTAACATTCCTGGATAAAATGGAAACACGATTACACATCATGCACAATTATTAATCAAAATGTTTTTGTAATCAGCTATTTTAAGTTGTTCATTTCGAAGTAATACAGTTGGCATTTTTTTATGTTAATGTCCTCCTAGTATGCTCCCTGGTGATCTCTGTTGTCTATAAATATACAATTACCTGAAAACTGAATATTTCATACTTTAACTATTCATCAACAATGCATGCCGTTTCAAGTAGCCTGGGGTTGATCTTTTATTATGCCATCATTGCAGCCATCGGCATTCCAGGTAAAGAATTTGTGTTAATTATTAATCTGCAAAATATTTTCAAATGCTGCATCTCCGCTTTTGTGCTGCCTGTCAACTGAAACAATAAATAATCAGTGCAAAAGACCGGAAAATGAGGCCGTGTTCATGGACTGTACAAAAAGCTAATAGCGGCTCTTCTGGCTGCTGTGCTTCTTTCGCGTGGTAGCTATGACAGGAGCCCAGTATCTTCTCTAAGGATCCTCGCCTTTTCTTGAATGGTGAAGGTCCTTACTGATAGATGTCAACTTTTTGAGGCACCAGCTTTTTTAATATATCGTCGATGGTCTACAACTGTCTGTAACACCTTTCTTTGGGATTCCATGCCTGACGATGAGACAAACAATTGGAATCCCCTCCACTGTTCAAGGCGGGTGAAACTCGTTCAAGTTTTATTAACAGTGTGATAGAATCTGCTCTTCAATTTGTTTGCACATGCTATCAGGTTTTGCATTGTTTACACAAAGGGAATGAGATAAAGGGAAATGTTCAGGGTGAAAGGAGACGCTATGTTAGCTTCTCTCCTGAGCACCAGATACGAGACGGAATCAATGCAGGGAAGGGTAATGACTTGGTCTTTTGAATTACATAGCTGTGAAGCACCCAGATAGGGTATTCTTACAGGACGCCAAGGCAAAAAATTGTTGAAGGACTAACGACTTTTTTTCCCAGTCACCCCAGGTGACAGGGTATACACGAAGAATAACGAACTGATTGCGTATTCACATAGGCAGGAAAATTTAAACCGTGTAATTGCAGAAAAGTTAGTCTGCATTCAGTCACGTGATGATTATGACTCAGCACCTTCCCTTGAGAAAGTATCCTTTCAAACTGGTAACGAAGGAATACCGGTATAAACTCAGTGAAAAATTCACATTGGAATATACCGTCCTTATTCTGAATCTGTTCCACAGAGACACATTCTCAGGTAAGGTCCAAACTGAAGTACCTTCAGTTCTATCTGTCATAAAATAGAATACTTTACCAGATAACTTTTTATCAACTCAGCTTCAAGCGTCCAAGTAATAGAGGTCACATTGAATACTTTCGGGCACAAGGTATACCTATCACTTTTACTGCTTTACGTCTTGTCAAGCACACCAGAAACACCACACAGAAACATAACATTCATGCCACACAATCTCAAAAGCCATACAGCATCACATTTAAATACCACAGAAAAAAATATCGGCACATTTTCACACCACGCTGACACGCACAAAAATCAAATCAACTGCCTGAGTGGTGGAAAAAAAGGATACTTTAGGGACTTTTAAGAAACACACGTTCGTCCCTCCCCTTTTCATCTCCCTCCTTGCACTTACACTTGTAAGCTGAACCAATGCTACTCCTGCCCATATACCTCCTCGCTCACTAACATCCAGAGCTCTAACCAATCTTTCCAGGTGAAGCGACCCTTCATCTGTGAGTCTGTTGGAGTCAGTTACTCTGTTCAGTGCTCCTGGTGTGGCCTCCTGTACATCGGTGATATCAAACGTAAATTGGAAGATCCAAAGATTTAGTCACATATATAAACAGCTAGTAATGTATTTGTCAACGTGGACCGGATGGAGAGTTTGTAATTCTGGCGACAGCAATGATGCGTATGGCGAGGGTGCAGCACCATGTATCGCTGGCAAGGAAGCCGTAGCAGGGTCTTTGGGTGGCGCGGGTGCAGACAGAATCATCCCTGAGTCCCCAAGGTCATTTGACTCCAAACAACTGGTTTATGGATCATTGCTGCATGTTTTTCCTGGTGCCTACCTCTCCCACCCTTCTCCCCTTACATTTTCGCCAACATGATGAACCTCTCCCTGCCTGCTTCTTATTTTCAGTACACTATAGCGGCCAGTATCAGAAACAGGTTTACAACTTCCAATGTATGTTAAGAAGATCGTTTTATTTTCTTTGCGGCATCAATACAGTGTAAAAGTTAAAATTACCACAATACTGTGCTAAAGTCCTTGGCACCCTAAATATATATGCGCCGCTAACTTCTGCACAGCACTTTCTGTTCAGCACGCATCCCAAACACAGATTTAAATCACACCACGCACACAAAACATATAAACACAGGAATGTTCTTCCGTACTCTTTCTGAGACCATTCGCTAACGCGAATATTCACTCCCTCTGTCCTCCTCTGTTACAGTCAATTTGCCAGTGATTGGGGTGATGCTTCGCAGACGATGCGGACTCTCCAGATGTATCACTGTCTACCTTCTGTCGATGGTGTTGAGCGACCTGCTGGTCATCATCACGGGTGTAATATTATTCCGGATTGTTCCCATGATTTATCCGTCCAATCTGTTGACCATCATGCCGGGGTGCATTGTGAATGTCGCCGTAGCTTAGGGCGTAAGAGACTGCTCCGTCAGGATGACAGTGATGTTCACATTTGATCGCTTTCTGGCTACCTGCTGCCAAAAATTGAAAAAGAAATATTGCACAGAACGAATGGCTGTTGTGATGATTGGAATAGTGAGTGACCTGAGCTGCTTGAAAATCGTATTTATGGGGTTCATATGTGAACCTTCACATAAGGTCGAACCCAAACCCTGCATAATTAAATCGGCATTTAATACCTCAGCTGGCTGGATACTTTTCGACTGGCTGGATATCATTTTAACACCTTGTCAGCCATTTGTTCTAATGTTTCTGTTCAATTTGCTAACCATCAAATATATTTTAAGGGCTATTGGAATCCGCAGAAATCTCCAAGGTGGCGGGAACAAAAAGAGACAGAACGACCAGGAGACAGACAGCCGCAGGAAATCCATCATCCTGCTCCTAAGTGTCCCGGGCATCTTCATCGTCTTGTGGCTAGTGGTACTGATAAATTTCCTCTGCGTTCACATTACCGGCATCTTTTTCTTTTCAGGTTCCAATTTTAGTGAATCGAATTTTCCTCTGGAAGAAAGTGGATACGCGCTTCAGTTCCTGTGCTCCTGCGTAAATCCATTTATTTATGCAGGGACACAGAGTAAGATCAGATACGAGACAAAACTGGGGCTGAAATATCCACTGAAACTTATTAATAAATTATTAAACTAATCTCTGTTTATAATCAAGAGGAAATCTGCAGAAGCTGGAAATCCAAGCAACACACACAACATGCTCTAGAAACTCAATGGGCTAGGCTGCATCTGTGGAAAAAAGCAATCCTGTGAACGTTTGGGGCCGAAACCCTTCCGCAGGGTTTCAGGATCGTATTTTCTTCCAAGAGGACGTTATTTTATCCACAGTCCTCTCGGCTGCTCAAACATGAAGTCAAGTTAATTTTCATCAAAGCATCAGTGAAGCAGCTTGCATACGACAAATGTAAAGAACAAACAATTTTATAATCAGAAAGCTGGCTGAATTGATCAATAAGTCACAAGATTGGCGGTAAGGATGTGTGCGGATTTGATACAAAAATTAAAAGATCGTCGGCATAAAGAGAAACTTTATCCTCAATACCTACTCTCCAAATCCCCGTCAATTCAGGACAACTTGGAAACGCAATCGCCAGTGGCCCTATAGCCATATCAAAAATTAGAGGACTTAAAGTCGGGTGCCAAGTATAAGACTAAAAGACTGGGATTCTTGAGAGTTATTCAAAAGAGAAGTCGTGGAACAGGAGTATAACAATTTAACCCATGAAATAAAACAGTATCCAAAATCATTTTTTTCTAAAACTGCAGCAAAAGGTTAATCCCCATAATTTACATAAGAGTGAACCCTTCCCATAATCAGAGATGCACAGGATTACTATTTCATGACTTCCCTTTAATAATCAATTCACTTACCTTGGTATTCCAGTAACAAGGAGCTTCAAGAATCTTTTTCGAGAAAATTTTGCTAATCATCTAAATTCTACAAAACAGAGATTGACACAATGGTCACCCTTATCCATGTCCCCGGTAGGTAGAATTAATTTTATCAAAATGCATAGCTTTCCTAAAGTTTATTTACAATGTTTTTATTCAGAAGTAAAAAACAAGATTTACAGAGTGCAACGCATAGATATATCTCAAAATAAATTGTGTACATTCATACATTGTAATAAAATTGATCAAAATATTATCGAACAGCACATAAAGGTATACCACTCTGTAATCAAAAATTTAGTCATACATAATTGAAGATTATTTTTATATAAAAAAGTTAACGCCTTATCAACTACCAAAGATAAAAGCTGATGGATGACAATGGATAATTATGGAAAAAAGCCATATTCACTTAAGAAGAGAAGATAAAAATATACATAAAAGTCTGTGCAGTGTTAAACTTCATAAATTGGAAAAGTAATTTAGGAAATGTCCCCAGATATCATAAAAAGATTGTTTCAAATTTAAGACTGAGCAGAGGATATTTTCTAAAATTAAATAAGACATAATATTATGTAGCCATTGAAGATGTGTAGGTGGGTTAGGCTCTTTCCATTATGCCAGATTGCTCTTCTTGCTAAAAGAGAAGTAAAAACTAAAGCCTGTAGATTGGGAGTATTTAAAGTTATATCTTCATTTTCAATAATACCAAACAAGGCAGTAAGAGGCTTTGGGTCAAATTTGACCTTAAAAAGTTATGAGAAGTTATTAAATATTTCCCGCCAAAACTTTTCAATTTAAGGGCAAAACCAAAGCATATGAATTAAATATGCATCCGCAGAGTTGCATTTATTACATAGTGGAGAAAAATTCGTGTAAAATCGGGACAGTTTCTGTTTAGAAATGTAATCTCTATGAACCACTTTAAATTGTAGAAGGGAATGACGAGCACAGAAAGATGATTTATTAACCAGTTTAATAATTTAATTCCATCTATCAACAGAATTTTAGGTCATCATCCCAAGCTTTTTTATTTTATATAAAATTTTATTTAATATAAAAAAATTATTTTATATAAGAAGTCTTGTCTAGAATGAATCAACAAGTTATAGATACCGATAATAGAACCATTAACAATTTTTTTTAAATATAAAAGATCGTACAGTAAAATTTTATCAGGGCCTATAGGGAAAGTATTTAATTGGAAAAATAGAAAATCTCTAATTTGAAGGTACCTGCAGAAATGTGTTTCTGGGAGTGTAAAGTTATTTAACAATTGGTCAAATGAGGCAAAAGATCCTGAGAGAAATAGGTCCCAAAAACACTTAATAACTAGTTCATCCCAATATTTAAAGACTTTATCAGTTATGGAAGGAATAAAAAAATAATTAAGGAGAATGGGAGATGATAATGAAAAATTCGCTAAACCAAAACATATCCTAAATTGAGCCCAAATCCTTAAAGTTTGCTTAACAATAATGTTATCTGTTATTTTATTTGCTGAAAAAGAGGAGCATGATCCAAGAAGAGAGACAATAGAGATTTTTTTTTTACAGAATTCACCTCTAAGGAGACCCAAGATGGGTAAGCTTTAGAATAGATATAATAATACCAGAAAGTAATATTCCTTATATTGCAGCCCAATAGTAAAACCTAAAATTGGGTACGGATAGTCCACCAATCTCTTTATTTCTTTGTAGGTAAACTTTATTTAAACGAGCTTGTTTATTATGCGAAATATAAGATGTTAAAATTGAATCTAAAGAATCAAAGTACGTCTTAGGAATAAAAATAGGTAACGCCTGAAAAAGTTATAAAAATTTCGGAAGAATCTTCATTTTAATCGAAGTAATTCTGCCAATTAGGGTAAAGAAAGAGGGGAACAATTAAAAATCATATTTCTCACATAATTCAATAAGTTTTCTTTAAATAAATTCTTGAAGTTTTTAGTCATTGTTACACCTGGATAAGTAAATTGACTTGTAACAAATTTCAATGGAAATTTGGCATTTGATAACATTAGGTCATTTAAAGGAAATAGCTCACTTTTACATAGGTTCAGCTTATATGCTGATAAAGAACTAAACTGGAAAATTAAAGAAAGTACCAATGGTAAAGATGTTTCAATGTTAGAGACAAAAAGTAAAATATTACCAGCGTATAATGAAATTTTCTGATTCAAACCTTACCTTAGTATACCAGAAATGCCCTTAGATTCTCGAAATGCTGTTGCTAAGTGTTCGAGACCTAACTCAAAAAGTAAAGGACGAAGAGGTCAACCATGTCTAGTTACCCTCTGTAATTTAAATGGCTTAGAAATTTCGAAGATAGTAATAACGTGAGCGGTAGGAGACAAGTAGATTAATTTAACCCAACGAATAAAATTAGGCCCAAAATTAAACTTTTCCATGGTCTTAAACAGATAATTCCACTCAAACCTATTGAAGGCTTTTTCTGCATTTAAGGATAATATACACTCTGTTAATTTTTGGATGGTGAATATATCACATTCAATAACCGACGTAAATTAAAATGTGAGTAACGATTTTTAATAAGTCCTGTCTGGTCATGTGATATAATAGATGACAAAATATTTTCAAGTCTCCGAGCTAAGACTTTGGATAAAATTTTGCATCAACATTTAATAAAGAAATCGGTCTGTATGAAGAACATTCAGCTGGATTTTTTTTTTTAAGAATAAGAGAAATAATGGCTTCATAAAAAGATTGAGGGAGTTCACCTGATTTAAAGGACTGTGATAAAACAAAGGATAAATAATTGTCAGTTACGATGTGATAGTTTTATAAAACTCCCCAGGAAAGCCGTCAGGTCTTGGGGTCTTACGAGAATGTAAAGCACATATAGCCTCAGCCACTTCTTCATTGGAAATAGGCTGATCTAACTGTGTTAGACTATCAGCAGATAATGTAGGAATGTTGATATTACTGAAAACAGCATTCATATAGATATCATCTGAAGAAGCCAGACTAATACAACTTAAGGTAAAAGTCTTTAAATACGTTCTTAATTTCAGAATGGTCGGATGTCTTAGCTCCATTATCATTAAAAATACTGTGATTTGACGATTACCTGTAAAAGATTTTAAGCGATTGGCTAAGAAACTACCAGTTCTATCCACGTGAATGTAAAATTGAGTTTTATCTCTCAACAGCTGACGTTCAATTGGGTAAGTCAACAGAAGATTATACTTGGATTGGATTTCAATACGCTTATGATATATACTTGAATCTGGAGTTAGGGTATAATTTCGATCAAGATATTTTAATATCGCTGCTAGGTCAGAACTTTGTTTGTCAGCTTTTTTTCTTTATATAGGTAGAGTAAGAGATAATTTCTCCACGAATATATGTTTTAAAAGTATCGCAGAATATATTACCAGCAGAATCTCCTTTAAAATTTTCTTTAAAGAAAAAGGTAATATGGATTTCCAAAAAAAAATAGAACATTTTTATCAGATAACAATGATAAGTTAAAACGCCAACTTCTATTTGGTACAGAGTGAGGAGGTAGTCGCAAAGTAAGAAGCACAGGTGCATGATCAGTCAAAGCAATCTCCTTATAATCACAGGATCGTACCAGTGGAAGCAAGTTTCCATCTATAAAAAATAATCAATTCGAGAGTACATATGATGAGCCTGAGAAAAAATATGAAAATTCCTTTTCTTGTTGGTGTAAAAAACGCCACACGTCAAGAATACCGCATTGAAATTAAAAATATTTAAAGAAATATGACTGATTTATTAGTGACAGAGGTTTTACTTGAAGAGCAGTCTAATATAGGGTCAAGCCAAAAATTAAAATCTCCACACATTGCTAAGGAATACCGACTCAAATCAGGCAGAAAAGAGAAAAGACGTTCCAAGAAAAACGGGCATCTGTATTTGGAGCATATACATTCGCAAATACGATTATTTTATTCTCAAGATTACTCGAAACAATAATAAAGCGCCCATTTGTATCAGAAATTACATTATGTTGAATAAAGGATACGTTTTGATCAAACAGGATAGAAACACCTCTCGATCTGGACTGAGAGGGTGAGTGAAAATGTATATCCTTACATCCTTTGAAAGAACGTGAAATATCATCTGTACAAATATAGGTTTCTTGGAGAAAGATTATAAGAATTTTAAGTTTCCGGATATAAGAGAAAATCTTATTTCGTTTAACAGGGGTATTTAGACCTTTCACATTAAAACTGAGCATATTAATAAAATAATCCACAAGTATCCTTTAGTAATGTATAAAAGGTAATAAAGGTAGATATTGAATAAATAAAACAGCAAAAATATCCAATCAGCTTTTGGGAAGAACCCATTTTCCCCCTCCCTCTCCCCAAAGAGAGAAATCAGCCAAGGGAGGCTGAAGACGAATTCTAACGTTCCCAACCCAAAACCCCGATGGCTCCTGAAAATATATATGTATAGCTGTGCTGAATAAACGATTGTAAATATATATATGTACAAACAAGTAAATAAGTTCGCTATTTACGAAAAAAACATGGGAATATATAAGTACTAATCTCGGTAAAAAGGAAGGACAGATGAGGGAAATCAAATAAGGAAAATAAATAAGTAAAACAACATATACTCGCTGGTGCAAAGAAAAGGAGTACAGAAACAAATAGATAATTAGAAAGTGATGCGGTTTAGATAGCTTCCTACAAGACTAATATAAGGCAATCAAGGGAGAGAGAGAGAAAAAAAAACAAAGTGACAAAATGGCAAAATAATGAAAAAAGCAGCAATAAGAAATATAGAATATTTTGTACTATTTAGAAACAGTAAAAGACCGAAAGTTGCATAGACAATCAAAAGATAAGAATAATCTGAGTGAATTTAAGGTAAAGCAAAGCACCCTATAGTTTCATTGCTCAGTAATTACTACATGCACACCCTACATAATTACTTTCAGTCAAATTACTAAAAGGAAGGTAAACATCAGCATAACTCTGAGAGAATGTAACGTATTAGAGAACATAACGTACAGGGCAGTTCTGTGCTCCGTATGCAGAATGTGGGAGGTCAGAGTCAACACAGTTTTCACTGATGACCACACCAGCTAGGTGTATCCAGCTAACCGAGTTAGGGAATTGGAGCAAGAGCTGGATGATCTACGGATCATTCGGGAGGCAGAGACAGAAATAGGTAAGAGTTATCAGGAGGTAGTCACACCGAAAGAAACATGATATAGGCAAATGGGTGACAGTCAAGTGAGGCAGGGGAAGCAGAAAGAGAGAGCAGAGAACCCCTGTAGCCGTCACATCAAGAGTAAATATATCGTTTTAGATACTGTTGGTGGGAATGACCTACCAGTATCAAGTTGCAGTGGCACTGTCTGTTCCACTGAGGTTGGACCCTCGACTAGGAAGGGGAGGAGGGAAGAGAAGAGAGCGGTAGTGATAGGGGATTCTATAGTCGGGGTGGGGGGGTGCAGATAGGAGATTTGGTGGGGAAGATTGGGAATCTCGGATGGTATGTTGCTTCCCTGGTGCCGGGGTCCGGGGCCTCTCAGATCTCGAGAGGGAAAGAAAGAACCCAGATATTGTGGTCCATGTAGGGACCAACGACGCTGGTAGGATGAGTGAGTGGGTCCTGCGTAGTGATTGCAGGGAGTAAGGTGCGAAGCTGAAGAGCAGAACCTACACGGTATCAGTCTCACGATTGCTACCTGTGCCACGTGCGAGTGAGAAAAAAAAAACAGATTATGCAGATTAATACGTGGCTAAGAGGATGGTGCAAGTGGGAGGGCTTCAGGTTTTTAGATAATTGGGCTTTGTTCCAGGGAAGGTGGGATCTTTCTCCGACGGGAAGGTTTACACCTGTACTGGAGCGGTACTAACATTCTTGCAGGGAAGTTTTCTAGTGCTGCTCGGGGGTGGTTAAACTAAATTTTCAGGGGGCAGCGACCCAGAATGGGAGAGACTATAGTGAGATGAAGAATAAAGGACAGGTGGGGACTACACGGTTCCGGAATATTAAGTGTGTAGTAGAGAAAAGTGAGGCTGAACTAGTGATAAGGAGGACACATGTACAGAGGGATGGTCTGACGGAAAATGGAGTTAAATGTGCAGAAAAAATAAGTTATTTTAGGAAGGACAACAACATTCAAGGGGCGAATAGCACGACGGGAGTTCCGGGAGCTGGGTTGAGCACAAATGACAGCGATTTAAACAGAGAGAGGAGAAATGGGCTAACATTCTACATCTGAATGCATGAAGTGTCAGAAATACGGCTTTAAGCTCAGTTGCGAATGGATAACTATGATGTTGTTGGGATAACAGAGACATGGCTGCAGGGGGACCAGACTTGGGAAATGAATGTGCAAGGGTATACGTGCTATGGTAGGGACAGAAATGTGGGCAGAGGGGGTGGGGTGGCCCTGTTGGTGAGGAAAGAAATTCATTCCTTTGTAAGGGAGGACATAGGATCAGGAGAAGTAGAGTCTGTGTGGATAGAGCTGAGGAACAGTAAGGGCAAGAAGACCCTAATGGGTGTTGTATACAGGCCCCCAAACAGTAGCATGGATTGGGTGCTTTGAATAGGGAGATAACATTGGAATGTGGCAAAGGTAATGTCGCAGGAGTTATGGGAAATTTCAACATGCAGGTGAACTGGTAGAATCAGGTTGTTGCTGGACCCCAGGATAGGGAGTTTTTAGAGTGCCTACGGGATGCTTCCTTGGAATAGCTTGTACGAGAGCCGAACAGGGACAAGGAGTAAAGGAGCCATTAGAAGGTAGTCATCATAATATGATATGTGTTTTATCTCCAATTTGAGGATAAGGGCAGCTCGGAAGTATCAGTGTTGCATTTGAACAAAGGAGACTATGGATCCATGAGGGAGGAGCTGGCCAAAGTTAAATGGACGGATATCCCAACAGAAAAGTCAGTGGAATATCAATGGCAGGTATTCTTGGGAATAATACACAAGGTGCAAAATCAGTTCATCCCCCGGAGAAGGAAGGATTCAAAGGGGGGAAAGCGGCGACAGTGGTTGACAAAGGAAGTCAGAGATTGCAAAGCATTAAAAAAATAGAAGTACGACAGAACTAAGGTGAGTGGGAAAACAGATGATTGGGAAATTTTTCAGGAACAACAGAACTTAACTAAAAATGCAATACGGGGAGAAAAAAATGAGGTACGAACGCAAGCTAGCCAGGAATATAAAGGAGGATAGCAAACACTTTTTTAGGTATGCGAAGAGAAAGAAGATAGTTAAGAACAATGTTGGGCCCTTGAAGAATGAATTGGGTGAAATTGTTCTGTGAAACAAAGAAATGGCAGAAGAGTTTAATAAGTACTTTCGATCTGTCTTCACTAGGGAATGTACAAGCAATCTCACAGATGTATGGATGGGCCAAAGACATAGGATAACAGAGGAAATGAAACAGATTGACATTAGGATGGAAAAGTTGATGAGTAGACTGATGGAACTGAAGGCTGACAAATACCCAGGTCCAGATCGTCTACATCCTAGAGTACTGAATGAGGTGGCTCTGGATATTGCGGATGCATTGGAAATCATTTTCCAATGATCCTTAGATTCAGGATGAGTTCCTGAGGACAGGAGAATGGCTAATGTTTTCCCACATTTTAAGAAAAGAGGGAGGGAGAAAACAAAAAACTATCGTCCTGTCAGCATAAAATCAGTAGTGGGAAGATGCTAGAGTCCTTTATTAAATATGAAATAGTGGGATATCTAGATAGCAGTGATAGGATTGGGCTGTGCCGGCATGGATTTACCAAGGGTAAATCATACCTGAGTAACCTATTGGAGTTGTTCGAGGATGTAACCAGGAAGTTAGACAAGGGAGATCGAATGGATAATCTATTGGAGTTTTTAGTGGATGTAACCAGGAAGTTAGTCAAGGGAGATCGAATGGATGTAGTGTACCTCGATTTGCAGAAGGCATTTGATAAGGCCCCACATAGGAGATTGTTGGGTAAAATCAGTGCTCATGGCATTGGGGGGAAAATATTGACATGGATAGAAAACTGGTTGGCAGATAGAAAGCAAAGGGTAGCGGCGAATGGGTGTTTCTCGGAATGGCAGGTGGTGACTAGTAGATTGCCACACGGCTCGGTATTGGGACCACAGCTGTTTACGATTTACATCAACGATTTAGATGAATGTATTCAGAATAACATCAGCAAGTTTGCTGGTGATACTAAGCTGGTTGTAATGTGACATGTGATGAGGATGTTAGGAGAATTCCGGGTGACTTGGATAGGCTGGGTGAGTGGGCAAATACTTGGCAGATGACGTTTAATGTGAATAAGTGTGAGGATATCCACTTCGAGAGTAAAACAGGAAGGCATATTTTTATCTGAACAGTGTAGAGTTAGGTAAGGGAGAAATAGAAAGAGATCTAGGATTCCTTGTTCATCAGTCACTGAAGGTGATTGAGCAAGTGCAGCTGGCAGTGAAGAAGGCTAATGAAATGTTGGTCTTTATTACAAAGGGAATTGAGTACAAGGGCAAGAAAATCCTTTTGCATTTGTACAGGGCCCTGGTGGGAACACACCTGGAGTATTGTGTACAGTTTTGGTCTTCAGTGTTAAGGAATGACATCCTGGAAGTGCAGAGTAGATTCAGAAGGTTAATTCCTGGGATATCCGGTCTCTCTTACACAGAAGGTTTAGAGAGTCTGGGCTTATACACGCTGGAATTAAGGAGATTGAGAGGTGATCTGATTGTAACATATAAGATTATTAAGGGATTGGACAAGATAGAGGCTGGAAATATGTTCCAAATGCTGGGAGAGTCCAGTACCAGAGGGTATGGATTAAGAATAAGGGGTAGGTCATTTTCGACAAAGTTAAGGAAAAACTTATTTTCCCAGAGAATTGTGGGGGTGTGGAATGCACTGCCTCCGAAGGCAGTGGAGGCCAATTCTCTGGATGCTTTCAAGAAGGAGCTAGATGGTTATCTTATGGATAGGGGGATCAAGGGATATGGGGACAAGGCGGGAACCGGGTAATGATAGTAGATGATCATACATGATCTCAGTATTCCGGTTCAGGCTCGAAGGGCCGAATGGTCTACTTCTGCACCTATTGTCTATAGTCTATACTATTGTTTAAAAAGACTTGCGAAAAGTAACATTAGAGAACCCGTGTAAAGGCGGAAACAGCAAAAGAGAAAATGGATGCGGTCTGTCTGCAAATTTTTTCATTTTTGAAAGATAACAAGGCGTTGTTAATCAAACAAATGATTAAGACTTCTTAAAACCATTAAACCTTGTTATCAACAACGCGCCAATTATCTGATTGAACACCTGAAATTAAAGCATTTAGCATAAAGCAACTCAAGGTTGTGTTTAAGCATGGAGACTATGTAAAAAATTCTTAGCTTCCTCAGGCTGCGTAAACCAAGAAACCTTATTATCAGAAGTAGTAACCTTGAGTTTACACGGATCTCTGAGGGAAAGGCGACAGCCACGCTTAAAAAGATCAGATATGTCCTCTTTAAAAGCCGGTCTAGCTCTTAGAACTTCCGGTTGATAACCTTGAACGATCCGAAACTCTTGATCACGAAATTGTAATATACGTTGCATCCTTGATTCACGAAGGATCTGTTCTTTAATCTGATAGTCATAAAAGCAACTGATAATAGAGCGAGATTTGGCAGGATCCCAATTAGTCGGGGTAACTCGGTGAACGCGCTCAAATTTTGGTAATTCCGATAATATATCAGGGAATATATCTTTCAGCATTTGAGCACAAAAATCGATAGGTTCATTACCCTCCAGTTGTTCAGGAAGCCCACGAATTCTGATATTGCACTTTCGGTTCCTGGTCTCCAAATCTGTAAGTTTCTTCAGTAACGCGTCGTATTTTTTTAAGTTGTTCCTTAGAAATTTTCTTGAAATCTTCAATATCCTCTGCAACACCGGCAGAGATTCTTCGTGTAGTTTAATACGAATTTCGTGGTCATTCACAGTCTGCTGTATACGTCCAAGTTTCCGATTAAGCGTTTTCGTTTCATATTTAACCAAGTCGAAGGAATTCTGTAACAAGTCAAATTTGGATTCCAAGTCATCCAATTTATCCAATTTTTCGAGTTTCTCTGACATTTGTTGAAACATTTCAGTCAAAGACTCTAAAGTAGTCTCTCTTTTTGAGAGTTTTCTACTCATGGTGTTCTCACCCAGATAGGTTTAAACAGCAAAGTAAGCGAATAATTTCGGAGCAAGTAACTACTGCAACCTACTCCATTGCAGCCACCGGAAGTCCTACCTTCTGTATTTTTATCCTTATTTCAGTCTTTACCAAATTTTATTTCTGAAGTTTTCTGACTCGTTAGATTCTATCATTTTGCCTTATCCGTGGAAGGGCAAGCGTTCTAGACTTAATAAAGCTTACTTTCAAAAATCTAAAATAGAAGGCGATATGGTTTTGCCTAACTTCCGTTCATAATATTGGGCAGCCAATATTCGCTGTCTTACCTTTTGGTCCTTTTTTCATAATTAGTTTGACTATCCAAAATGGGTTGCAATGGCTTTGAACTCTACTAAGGATCTCTCTATATCTGCACTTCTTGTATCCGCTCTTCCTTGTCGCTTGCCTTGACTAATTGTTAATCTTCTTATTCGACATTCTCTGAGAATATGGGCTCAGTTTAGAAAATATAATAGTTTTAATGGTTTCTCTCTCTCTCTCTAGGGCTATCTTATACAGCCATCTTTTCCTACCTATGCAAGACCCAACATTTCATAATTGCTATAGAATGGACATTAGGCGCTCTGAAGATCTTTTCATAGATAATCGTTTTGCAACCGTTCAACGTCTATCTGTAAAGTTTAATCTACCTAATACCCATTTCTTTAGATTACTTCAAATTTGACATTTTATAAAATCTTTATCTTCTAATTTTCCTGAGGTACCCGAGAAAAACTTTGTGGGCCTGTTTCTTTGTATTAATCCATGGGGTAAAGACTTAATATCTTCTATTTGGTTCAAGTTTGTCACTTGAGGGTGTCCCTTTTGATAAAATTATAACAGCTTGGGAGCATGATTTAAATATGTCTTTATCTGATACGGTCTGGAATTCAATTCTTCAGTCAGTTAATTCAACCTCTTTATGTGCTCGCCACTGTTTTTTGCAGTTCAAGGTTGGACACAGGGCTCACATGTCTAAAAGTGAATCTTTATCCTGACATTAGTCATGTTTGTGACAAGTGTAAAGTGGGTGAGGCTTCTCTTATTCTATGTAATAGGCTTGTCCAAGTCTAGAGAAATTCTGGAGAGAAATCTTTTCATCTTTATCCCATATTCTTTAGTGCCACTTAGAATACCTAATCCTCTGATTGCCATTTTTGGTACTTTGCAGACATCCATTTCAGTCCGACTAAACGTCGAACATTACCTTTTGCTACTCATTTGCCTAGATGCTCAGTTCTCCTCAGGTGGATAGTTGTTCCCCAACCCACTCATGCTCAATGGCTTGATAATATTATGCCATGTTTTGACCTAGAAAAAAATCATTATTCACTTCTCATTTCGAATATAAAGTTGTGGGGACCTTTTCTCGAATACTTTGATGACTCCCCTTTAGATTAAGTCCATTCTTTTTAATCCCTTACTTTCAGCTTTTTTTTCTCTGTAAGTTTTATGTTTTCTTTTTTATGGGAATTACATTTAAGCTCTGGTAGTCGGTATTATAATTTTTCATATATATTTACAGCTCTGTGGGGTCGAATTTTCCGATTATTTATCTGAATTATATATTTGATACGCTTATTTTGCACTGCATTAATCTTCATTTACTAGTTGTTTTTTTGTAGTTGTTTGCAGAAACGCATAGAAAAATTAATAAAGAAAAGGATAAACTATTTTTACGACCATACGTAATAAGAATAAAGTAAAGTTCATGATAACTCTAAGCGTTAAATTTGTCAATGTCTTTCTGAATATAGCCATCCGGGTTTTGTTGTGTGCTTGAAGAGAAATATCTGTCCCTGCACCTGTAGAAGTAGAATTTGAGGCCACAACATGGCCGGAATGCAGGGAATCTTTAATGATGTATGTTGCCTCTCTGAGGCAACGTCTCCAGTAGATAGCTCGAATGGTGGTGAGAGTTACGCTCATGCTGTTTTGAGCAAAATCCACAAAGCACTGAAGATTGTTACTTTCGACGGATTGCAATGGCCGTACCAGCCAATGGCTGCAGCTTGGGATACTTTCAACAGTATATCTGGAGAAATCAGTTCAGGAGTTTGATAACAATACGAACGTCCGAAGAACGTAAACATACTGGTTCCCATTTTTTTTCTTATTTCGTCTATATGCGGAACCCAGGACAGCTCATCCATTGCGTCGCAAACTTTTAAAGCTGCTGAATCTCCATGATCGATGCATTACTCTCTAGTTCCCTTTGCTGAAACCCAAATTTCAGCGTTTTAATTAACTTGACATTAACCAAGAGGTTTTTTCATGGGGCTATGCAGCAAAAAAAAAGGACCCTTCGACAAATGTCAGTAAAAACGGCACATTGGCTTAGCTGAGCCACTAGTATTTCCCTGCATTGGTCCATATCTAGTCTTGTGTCCAACGGTATGCGCTGTCATCCTTTTGTATCGTCCGCACAACAGCAGGGAAGAGATGGGAGAATAGCCGGGGTGGGAGGATAGTTATTTTAGCTACCTTGCTGAAGAGTAGTCGATTTAGATGTAACCAAGCTAGTTTTCCGATGAACCTGGCTTTCTGCATAGCTGTCTGACACTTCTATATGGTCCACAGCAGAGCTGTTCCCGTACCATGCTAACGCGCATTGAGACTGCAGGCTGTTAAAGGAAGCAAGGCAGGCAATAAGGGCTTGCCAGACGAAAAATGAACTGATTCTTTGTTTAAATGTGGAGCACATGCTAAGCCATACAATGGCAGTGCAGTTCATCTACATTCTGTCACAGGACGATAGCGCCTCCTTATTCCTCAACAAATATCGCTCATGGTCCGACATGGTCCACACGGCCTCACATCGGATATCTACTTCTGCTGCCCTGAAAGATCAAACAATCCACATGGACCAGTGTTTCAGCGCTCTTGACTCTCAGCTCAAGGAGAACCCTGTCGTCCAGTATCTTCACGACAAGGTTGATGACCAATGAACCTCCAAGGGTTTGTGATGGGAAATTCATCAGTACCTTTAACAAAAAGGAAAGAAACTATATTATTGTTGGAAGCAGCCTTTAACAAAGGCTGTTATCGACGAAAGTGCAAAACAAGGGGATATGAAAAAAGTATATTTTAACTAAATTCAAAATACATTGGAGAACTACGGAATGAATTACAATACACCCTTTATAAGGACAATATATGCAATCAAACACTGCCACCTAATGGACCATGCCATCATCTTGCAATTATCGCCGATCGAACGTACAAAAGCGTCAATTCTCATACCATCTAGATCCAGAACATTTAATTCCCAGAGGATCGATATGTGAGAGGATAGACATTGGGCAACAATGGAGAGGAAAGTCTAAGTCGCAAACTGGATGGTGAAGTGGTGAAGTGAGGGAATAATAATCTCTCCGTGTGTATTCAGATTTCTGGACCATTAGGACCTCTTTTTGGGGAAGGCGTGACCTATACAAAAGGAACGGGTTGCTCTTGAATCCGAGGGGGACCAATATCCTGACAGGGAGGTTTGCTACGACTATTGGAGAAAGTTTAAGTTTGAATTTCTGGAGATGGGAACCGAGGTATAGAGACAGAGGAAGTGGTGCTCACAAATAGAGAATGCTTGAAGACAGTGCGAGGGGAAGAATAGGCTGGTGTTGGAGAAGGGATGCGCTCAGACCGATGGTTTGAGATGCGTATATACTAATGCAAAGAGTATTATGAATAAATCAGATGAGCTTAAATCATGGATCAGTACTTGGAACAATGATGTTGTAGCCATGAACGAGAGTTGGGTGGCTCAGGGGCAGGAATACTTACTTTGAGAGACAGGCTATAGGACAGACAAGGAGGCAACGGAGGGGGGAGCGATCAGAGATAGTATCACGGCTGCAGAAAAGGAAGGTCATAAAATGATTGTCTACTGAGTCACTGAGGGAGGACGTTAGGAACAAGAAGGGGTCAATAGTCTACTGAGCGTTTGATGGGTCTGTAGTAACAGGGACATCGAGGAGCAGATATTGGGACAGATTCTTGAAATGTGTAATAATAACAGGGTTGTTGTGAGAGATTTATATTTCTGAAATATCTATCGACATCTCCCGTGAGCAAGGGGTTTAGATGGGGTGGAGATTATTGCGTGTGTTAAGGAATAAGTAGATAAGCCTCCAAGATAAGATGCGGTACTTTATCTGGTGTTAGGAAATGAACTTGGTCGGGTGCCAGATCTCTCAGTGAGAGAGCATTTTGAAGATAGTGACCACAATTCTACCTCTTTTACCATAGCATTGGAGAGCAATAGGAACAGAGAAGTTAGGAAAGCGTTTAATTGCATTAACGTGAAACGTGAGGATATCAGGCAGGAACTTAGAAGCATAAATTGATAATAGATGTTCTCTGGTAGGGAATATTTGCGTGGAGTTGTGCATAGGTACGTTTCAATAAGACAGGGGCAGGATGGTTGAGTGCAGTAACTGTGGTATGCAAAGGCTGTTGAAACTCTAGACACAAAGGAGAGAAAAACTTATGAAAGTTTCAAAGAAGAGGTAATGACAGAGATCTAGATTATAAGGCCAGCAGGAAGGACCTTAAGAATGAAATTAGGCGAGCCGGAAGAGGTCATTAGAAGGCCTTGGAAGGCCTTGAAAAGCAGGATTAAGGAAAACCCCATGGCATTCAACAAGTATGTGCAAAGTAAGAGGATAAGATGTAAGAGAACAGGACCAAACAAGTTTGCCAGGGGAAAGTCTGTATGGAACCGAAGGAGATAGCGAAGGAACGTCATGAACACTTTGCTTCAATATTCACTACGGGAAAGGATCTTGGCGATGGTAGGGATGACCGACAGCGGACTGAAAAGTATATTATCAATGTTATGAAAGAGGCTGTGCTGAAGCATTTGGAAAGCATCAAGTTGGATATGCAACCGGCACCGGGCTAGATATACCCCATGCTACTTGATTAGGCGAGGGAACAGATTGCTGTGGCTCTGGAGATTATCCTTGGATCATCAATGGAGACGAAAGTCTTTCTGGTGTATTAGAAGGATGCGGATGTTGTTCCCTTATTCACGAAAGGAAGTAGGGATAGCCAAGGAAATATAGATTAGTGAGCCTTACTTGGAAATGTTGATCGAAAGGATCCTTACAGGCAGGATTTATGAACATTTCCAGAGGCATAATATGATCATTGATAGTCAACACGGCTTTCCCAAATGCACGTAGTGCCTTACTACCCTGATTGAATTTTTTGAGGATCTGACTGAACACATTGAAGAAAGTAGAGCAGTAGATATAGTGTATATGGATTGCAACAAGGCATTTGAAAAGGTACTGCATTCCAGGCTTATTGAGAAAGTAAGGAGGCGGGGGATCCAAGGGAACGTTACTTTGTGGATCCAGAATTGATTTGCCGACAGAAGCGAAAAGTGGCTGTAGACGAGTCATATTTTGCATAAAGGTCTCAGAGATCTGTTCTGGGTTCTCTTACCTTCGTGATTTTTATTAATGACCTGGACGAGGATGTGGAGTGATGGTTTTCTAAATTTGCTGATGACACAAATGCTGGGGGTGCTGTAGATACCGTGGAGGGCTGTCAGAGCTAACAACAGTACATCGATAGGATGGAAAACTGGTGTGAGAAGCGGCAGAGCAGTTCAACTTGGACAAGTATGAGGTGGTTCATTTTGAGAAGTCAAATATGATGAGGAATATAGTATTAGTGGTAAGACTCTTGGCAATGTTTATGATGAGATGAACCTTGGGTTCAGAGTCTATCGAGCACTCAAAGCTGCTACGCAAGTTGACGCTGTGGTTAAGAAGGCACACAATGCATTGGCCTTCGTCAAGCATGGAATTGAGTTTAGGAACCGAGAGGTAATGTTACAGCTATATGGGATCCGGGTCAGACTCCACTTGGAGTACTGTGCTCAATTCTCGTCGCCTCACTGCAGGAAAGATGAGGAAGCCATAGCAATGGTACAGAGGAAATTTACAAGAATGTTTCCAGGATTGGGGAGCATGCCTTCTGAGAATAGGTTGAATGAACTGGGCATTTTCTCCTTGGAGCAACGAAGGATGAGAGGTGTCCTGATTGAGGTGTATAAGATGATGTGAGGCATTGATCGTGTGTTGAGTTAGTGGACTTTTCTAAGGACTGAGGTCACCAACAACAAGAGGATACGGTTTGTGGTGCTTGGAAGTAGTTACAGAGGAGATTTTAGGGGTAAGTTTTTTACGGATAGAGTGTTGAGTGCGAGGAATGGGCTGCCGCTGACGGTGGTGAAGTAGGATACAACAGTCTCTTTTAAGAGTCTCCTGGAAAGGTACATGGAGCTTGGAAAAATTCAGGGCGATCTGGAACCCTAGATAATTTCTAGCGTAAGTGCATATTCAGCAAGCATTTTGAGCTGAAGGGCCTGCATTGTGCTGTGGCTTTTCTATGTTTATATGTTCTTTTTTCTGCGAGAGAAAGGGATCAGCCATGATGAAATGGCAAGCAGACTCGATTAGCCAAAAGTCCTAATTCAGTTGCTTAATTTTATGGTCTTGCAGTCATAAGATTTTAATACCGTATTTTACATTCCAGGCCGAAATGGAAGCAGGATCACACATTATGCAGAATTCTTCAACAAAACATTTATTGGAATCAGCTGCTTGAAGTTGCTTATTCCAAGTTAATGCAATTAACTGATAAAAGTAATGATAATTTCCTGGTAAGCTCCCTGCTGTCTTCGGTTAGGTATAAATATAGCGGTATGTGAATGCAGAGCATTGTGCTATATGCCGAAAGCATTCATCAGCAATGCATGGTGTTTCAAGCAGCTTGTGGCTGATCATTTATTATTCTTTAATTGCAACCATTGGCATTCCAGGTAAAGCTTTTTGTATTCATTATATATCCTTAAAATATTGTGAAATGCTAAACACTCCGCTGCCTTTACCGGTACAGTAGTTTTCCGTCAACTGCAACAACGCAGAAACAGAACAAAAAGTAGAATATTGTGGCCGTGTTCATGGACTGCACAGACGGCTGATAGCAGAGGGGAATCATTTTTTTCAGAATCATGGGGAGAGGGTCCTCTGATTGTTGTGATTCCCCTCTCCCTACATGCTACAACCAAATGGAATCCCCTTCATTATATATCTATAGAAATTTGGAGTTATACCAAATCTCCTCCAGCACCTCAGAAAGTGGAAATGTTTTTTTGTGATTGACCAAATTTGCAGGGCTGGAGTTCAATCAGTTGTTTCTCCTCCGGAACTAGTACCTGCCCCCAACCTTCCCATAACACAGACAGTTGAATCCAACGAGCGAAGTTTTGGAGTTAAGGAAAATGCTCGAAAGAATGCAATTTATAGACGAACTTTGGTTTCAAACTGGAACTCACTACCTGTGAAGAAGATAGGTGCAGAACTTCTCACAATGGTTAAAGGTAAGCAGTTAAGCATTCGAATCACAGGATATCGAACTCTTCATACCATGCTGGCAATTGGGAATTGCGTGGAACTATCCCTATTAGTTGGCCTGGCCATTGTGGTCTGAAATGCAGGGATTTTCAATTCTTAATAATTCTTAACAGCAGAGATGCAATAGCAAATGAATAAGTTTATTGATCTGTATAAAATATTGGAATTGATTTAACATATTTATATGAAACAAGATAGAGTGAACGATTTATATTGAGTATCGTACAACCATACCATATCATAAGTAAGCTCTTCGAGGCAGCAAAAGGCGGGGCGGTGAAGAATGCAGAATGAACTATTATAGGTGGCGCAATAAAGGTACAGACAATATGAGGATTTCTCTCCTGAGCAGCAAGAATTAGACGGAATCAATGGAGGTGAGTGGAAGTTATGTAATAACTTGGTATTTTGCAGAGCAGCTGCCTTACCAAGATGGGAAGCATCTAAACGAAGGAAAGGCAGAAATTGTGGATGTACACATGATTATATTTCATTCACCCTTGGCCAGTGAATTGGCTGGAAGAATGATTTAATGTTTAAGTAGGGAGGTTATGCTAAAACGTGTAATTGCAGACATATTAGTCTACATTCAGTCCTATGACGATAGCGCCTCAGTGCCTTCCCTTGAAGTTCTGGAAAATCACGGCCATTTCAACTAGTAACAAAAGTGTTGTACAAGGGTATTAACACTGTAAAAATTTCATATTGGAAGATAATTGTTCCTGTTCTGGATTTGTTCGGCAATGATATACTCTCTGGTAAAATCCAAACTGAAGTACGTTGCAATGTAACAACATAGGTAATCACAACATAAATTTGTTTCTTCGAGAACAGTTTGCCCACTCGGTTTCATTTTTCCAAGTAATAGCTGTCGTATTGAATACCTGCAGTACAGGGTTTTCTGTGAATATTCACTTCTTCTGTCCCCCTCTGTTGCAGCCAACTTGGCTGTGATTGGGGTAATGTTCCGCAGAAGTTGTGGGCTCTCTAGATGTATCACCGTCTACATACTGTCTATGGCGGTGACCGATCTCCTGGTTATCTTCACGTCCGTGATATTACTCCGGATTGTTCCTATGACCTACCAGTCCAATGTCTTGACAATCATCCCGGCGTGCATTGTGAATGTCGCTCGAGCTTACGCCGTCAGAGACTGCTTCGTCTGAGTGACAGTGATCTTCACCTTTGATTGCTTTGTCGCTATCTGCTGCCAAAAATTGAAAACGAATGACTGCACCGAGCGAACGGCAATCGTGACTATCTGTACAGTGAGAGCTCTCAGTTGCTTAAAAAACGTATATAATGTTTTTATATATGAACCTCCACGTGAATTCGAACCCACAAATTGCATAATAAGTTGAGTATATTATACCTCAACTGGCTGGTTAATATTTGACTGGGTGGATATAATTTTGACCCCCTTCCTGCCCTTCGTTCTAATTTTACTGCTCAATCTGTTAACCATCAGAAACATTTTAAGTGCCATTAGACTTCGCAGGAGACTCCAGTGCAGTGGGAACAGTGAGAGGCAGAACAATCCGGAGACAGACACCCGCAGGCTGTCTATCATCCTGCTCCTAAGTATCTCGGGTATCTTCAACCTCTTGTGGCTCCTGGTATTGATTTATGTCCTCAATGTCCGCATTACCGGCATCTCTTTCTTTTCAGGTTCCAATTTTAGTGAATCTAATTTCCCTTTGGAAGAAAGTGCATACGCGCTTCAGTTCTTGTGTTCCTGTGTGAATCCATTTATTTATGCAGGGACACAGAGCAAGATCAGAGACGAGATAAAGCCGGGGCTGAAATATCCACTAAATCTTGTTAATAAATTACTAAAAGACGAGAGGTGATTGATAGGATCGTGGCCTAAGGTAGAAGAAGTCAATTTTAGAAAACCTAGCACATTTATTTTTCAACCTAGTCCCCTCCTACGTTTACACACTTAGTCCAGCGGTCGTGGAGCATACGGATCTTGGACCTCCAGCAGTGAACACAGCTGGAGAGCTGAGTTATTAACTTCAAAATTTCTGCATCACCATTCAAAGTGTTAATCTGCCTGTGCATGTAACGAGAGGTGTGTAACTCATCTGCTTCTACCTTAGGCCACGAACCTATCTTTCACCGATTTGTGGACACTTTCTGTGGGACCAAGATACGCATGCCCTCGACCGCTAGACTAAGAATGTAAATTTAGGAAGGTACTATGTTGAAAAATAAATGTGCTAGGTTTTCTAAAATTGATTCCTTCTAGCTTAGGCCACGAACTTATCAATCAACTCACGTAAGTTTTGTTTATAAGCAAGAGAATATCTGCAGATGCTAGGATTGCAAGCAACACACACAAATGTTGGAAAAACTCAGCAGGCCAGGCACCATCTGTACAAACGTGTAGTAAACGTGTCGAGCCGAGACCGTCGGGGATCGGCTTTTGTTACAATAATTTGTTATTTGCTCTTCTCTCATTCCTGCTGCTCAAAACTGAAGTCAATGTCAAGTTCCTTGTTATTTGCACAAGTACATCTGTGCATCCATGCGACGAAACTCTTACTCGCAGCATCAACACAGTCACAGTGCATCAGTGAAGCGACTGGCACACCATAAGTATAAATAATAAAGAACTCTTACTATCATACATATTAAAACAACTTAAATTCATTTTACTGATAAGTGGCTAAATTGTTCAATGTGCTTCCAAGTTAGCCTGATTCGGATTTTGCCGACCGTTTGAAAAAACATAACTATTCTTGAACGTGTGGAACTTTAGACTTCTGGTCCACCTGCCCGATCCTATCTGCGAGATGATGTCAAGGCTCGGATAAGGGAGTCTTTAAGGGAATCATTATCTTTGTGGAGATACCACTAATCGTTATCACGGTGAAGCCCATGCGTATTGTCCAAATTTCCCAACGTACTGCAGATTGCTAAGTTACAAGCGCATGCAATTGCCGTCCCAGGCAATGGCAACAACTCGGGACACTTTCAGCAGTACATCTGTAGACGTCAGTTGATGAGTTTGATAAAAATACGAACCTTCAAAGACAGCATTTATATGCGACGCCCAGGATAGGTCATCCACCACGTCACAAAAGAATTTAAAGATGCTGACTCTCCACGATGGGTTCATTAATTTGGACTTGCTTATGTTCTCACCAATCCCGTTTGCTAAACCCAACAGTCAGACCTTTAGCTTAGTTGACATTGAGCAAGAGAATGTTTCATGGAGCTGTACAGCAAGAAATGGGACCCTTCAACACATGACATCTATGCGATAAATATGCTTATCTGAGCGAGTCCGATATGCCTACTCTGATCCATTCCTAAGCTTGAATCCGATGATACGTGCTCCAACTTTTTGTATTGTCTGCACGACAGCAGGAAAGACAGAGGAGAATAGCCGGGTGGGTAGATAGTTATTTTTCTTGCTTCGCGGAACAGCATGATATGTGGATGTAATCAGTGGAATGAGGCTGGTTTTGTGACGACCTGGGCTTTTTTAATAGGACTGTAACGATTCTATCGGGTCTTGAGTAGAGCAGTTCCCGGATCAAGCTGTCTAGATAAGAGGTTGTTCAAGGAAACAAGGCACAAAACTGAGGACATTCTGACATTCATTTTCGAAATTTTCTGGGACATTAGTGTTTGCCTGATGAATAGAGAAATGATGTTGTTTTTAAATATGGAGGAAATGTTAAAAAATACATTTCCAGTGCGGTTAATCTACATTCAGTCACAGGACGATTGTGCCTCTTTATTCTGCTACGAATTTCCCTCATAGTCCAACATGCACTCTCCAGGTTACTCAAGGACAAATCATCGGCTTCACGTCCGATGTCAACATCAGTGACCGATAAAAATTAAACAAACCCTATGGACGGTGTTTCAGAGTTCTTGACTCTCCTCTATGAGAGAGGTCCAAGGTCATGCTTGATGACTAATAAACCAGCATGAAATTCTGCTGATAAATTAATCCGGATGAAAAAATAACTTTCGGACCAAACAACCTGGAGGCTATGTGATCGTTGTAAACATCCCTTTTCAGTAGCTGATTATTATAATACGTGTGGATGTGAAAAAACTGTTTTAAGTGAGTTCAAAATACAGTGCAGGAAAAGCGAATGAATTACAATATCTTCTGCATAAGGGCAATATATATAATCAAATACCCCACCTCTTGGGCCATGCCATCACCTCGCACCTACCATCGGGTCGATTGTACAGAAACATCAATTCTCACACCATCCGGTTCAAGAACATTTCATTCCACAAGACCGATATGTGGGAATGGAGAGAAAAGTCCAAGTCACAGAATGAATGGTGAAGTGTTGAAAGGGACTATGTTTGTGTGTATGTGTGTGTGTGTGTGTGTGTGTGTGTGTGTATGTGTGTGTGTGTGTGTGTGTGTGTGTGTGTGTGTGTGTGTGTGTGTGTGTGTGTGTGTGTATACCTGTTGTGTGAGCGTTCGTGTCCATATGAACGTTAGTCCATAAGATATAGGAGCAGAAGAAGTCTATTCGGCACATCAAGTCTGCTTCGCCATTCAGTCATGGGCTGATCCAATTCTTCCAGTCATCTCCATTCCCCTGCCTTCACCCCATACCCTTTGCTCTCCCGGCTAATCAAGAATATTTCTATCTCTGCCTTAAATACACCCAGTAACCTGGCTTCTAGAGGGGCTCGTAGCAAAAATTTCACAGATTTACCACCCGCTGACTGAAGTAATTTCTGCACATCTCAGTTCTTAATGGAGCTCCTTCAATCCTGAATTCGTGCCCTCTTGACCTAGAATCCCCTACAATGAAAAATAACTTTGCCATATTCAAACTTTTCAGCCCTTTGAAAGTTCGGTCTGTTTCTATGAGATCTCCCTTAATACTCCTGCACTCCAGTGAATACAGCCCAAGAGCGGCCAGCCGTACGGCAAACCTTTCATTCCTGGAATCATTCTTCTGAATCTTCTCTGAACCCTCTCCAATGTTAATATATCCTTCTTATAATAAGGAACCATGAAACTGAGAAATTTCTCTGTTAGGGACTAATGGACGTAAGATTATGGGACGTAAACACTTAGAGACAGGTATACACACACACACACACACACACACACACACACACACACACACACACACACACACACACACACACACACACACTCACACTCACTGAGTCTCCCTCACTGTCTTTCTTCTCCCTTGTTGCATATTTCCTATCCTACCACATAATAATTCCCAGGGAACAGGATGGTGTGGGAACTGTTGTATCATTTCCGTTCACCCGATTGTAGCTGCTGGAAGTTGGCATGGCCCAGGTGACGGGGATCTTCGAAGTTAAATATTGTTCTCAAACAGTATGTATTGCGGTTCATTCAGATAGTTTTTGTCTATTTAAATTTTACGCAAAAAAGTATTTTAAAGTCTTCACCAGTTCCACTTTTTTTGAAATTATATTGTCTGCACAATGTTACGGAGAATTGGGAGACTGTGGAGTTAGTCTCTTGCTTCACAGACCTGGGTATCACTATCGACTGTAATAAATCCATATATGCCGATAGTTTGTATTGCAAAAAAGATGATTCCAACGATCAAATGGCCTCCTCCTTTCTGTGTCAGATTTTTTTTTTTAGTATCATGATTATTTATCATTGGAATTCCTTGGAGGCTCACTGCTCGTACAAATTAATGACGTTGGAGATGGTAACAGGAGGGATCGGCTTGAACGGAGTATCATGACCTTGGGATTAAATTCCGGAGAGGAAGTTTGATCTCTCAGGGCGGCTGATATTGATAATCCATGTGATATCCTTACTTTGCTCCTAAGTAACCTGAAGATTAGAGAATGTAATATGTATCAGATCATTAGAGAAAAACAAGCGGAGGGGAAAAGAGGTACAATTGTCCCATGACGGAGTGTAGATTATATGTGGCAACCGTTAATCTCGCGAGACCATGGAACTGCGCCTGAAAAGTATTTTCCTCGACAGTACGCAGGCCGTGGCAAGATAGTTTGGAAGTCCGGCACTTGCCCTGTTACGTACACCTTAACGGGTTAAAAAAGACAAGCAGACATGGACGCAACTGGAGTCTGAGTCTTCCGTAATATAAACAGTATTTTATTAGTAACTAATAAAAGTGTGATAAAGCAATATAAAGCAAGATAAGGCAAACAGGTTAGCAGAGCATATGCATATATAAGTGAATAAATACGTCCCCAAACTTCTCCCAGCACAGGTGATAAATAATAAAGTTTTACGGTTAAGATGGTTTCGGTATGAAGTCACTTCAGTTCTGGACATTTAATTGAGTAGATTGAAGAGAGAGAGAGGTATATTTTTTTGTCTTCCCAGTGCCGATGGCGTCGAATCTTCCACGTCATCCACCTGCTCCCGAAACTTATTAAAGTCACCGAATGTGATGACACAAAAGAGGATGTTGTTTTCACGTGGTAGAGCTATCAACTCCGGCAAGAGTTAAACACACCAATAGCTTTCCACCGATCACACCTTTGTCCACATTGCGAGCAAAAACCCCACCTTTGTCGTAGGCACACAAAGCTCAACCAGTGTCAGTGTCGTCAGTGTGTCTGGTGTGTCTGATTACAAAGCCAGCTGACTTTGTATATAATCCACAAATGCTGAACACCAGCTATCGATCATATAGCTCTGTCTTGCAGTTTCCAAGGCAACTCACAGGCTGCTCGTTGATCTCTCTCATTTTTGAAACAGCACACACTCTCTCCTCTCTCTCTCTTCTTAAAAGCACAATCAATATTTAATAATCCTTCAGATCTCGTCACAGTCCAAGCAGGATGTCTCCCCTGTCCACGCCACCGATACAGCTTGGCACCAGTGTCGTCGCACGAGTTTCCAGAACGAGTTTGAAGGCAACGTCAGACTGCATTAGGGACCTCAGCTCCGGAATCGTCCTCAGGGTTTACTCCCGAAGACTCTCCCATGAGTGGGTATGGCCGCAGGGCAGCGGAGGTTTGAACTCAGAGTTTTCCCTCTCTTAGAATGACTGCCTTCCCAGGCTGCCGAGCTCCGTCTGCCAGGAGCATTGGTTTTAGGGCGCCAGGAACCGCCTTCGCCCCTTCCCCTGTCTGTAGAAACAGTCGAAACGGGCTTAAGGGCTAAGCCACACGAGAAAGCCAGGAGTTGGACTTGGTTGTCGGAGGCTATTTGAGGCACATGCCTTGAAGAGCACTTTTAGGTAGTGGGAGCTTATCTCTACTAACACTCCTTCACTTGATAACCTTAGAAGCCGAATGTACATTCACTGCACTGCAAGTGCATGGTATAACATTTTGTCCATACTTACACAGAAAATCAGTTCTTTAATCTTCTGAAAAACCCCGGGGTTTAGTAAGTCTGGAAAATTAACGATGTGTGATTTTGCTTCGTTTAACAACGTCCTATCTGGATGCAGGACAGTTTAGTATGGGAACAGCTCTAGCCAAGGCCAGAAGGGTTCGCAACGAGCTATGAAGAAAGACCGGGTCATCACAAAACCAGCCACTCCTCTACTGATTCCATCGACATTCACTGCTTCTTACTAGAACAGCTAAAATAACCGTCCTCTCACCCCAGCCGTTCTCCCATTTCTTCCCCACCATCGACTCAGTGGTTTATATTGCATAGTAATCAAACTCTTGAGGAAGCTCAGGTTTTGTTCTGCCCCCTTTCTAATTACTGCATAACATACGTCTATTTACTAATATATGCGTCTATTTAATAATAATTCATGTCCCTTTCTTATTTGATTAACTCGAACACTGATACGCGGTTCCATCCTATAGGTGAATCGGACAAACTTTCATGAACATTGATAAATGCGCCGAAATATTCAACACTCTTCATTGTGACTACAATTCTGCAAAGTCCAATGGACCAGTCCCTCTTCGTACTGTTAGCTAACCTAACCTTTTCCCAGTCTAGCACAATGGGAAAGCGGATAGTGCTGCTGACAAAGAGCTCCGAAGACCCAGGTTTGATGCTGACTCTCAGGTGCTGTCCATCAGAGTTTCCCATTGTTACAGCAGCAGCGTGAGTTTCCTCCCACATCCCAAAGACATGCAAGTACGTAGGTTAATTGGCTGCCTCGAAATGTCCTTTACCTTCAGGTAAGTGGTAGATTCTGGGAGGAGAATGCAAGAATGGGGGGATAATAAAATATTCGTGTAAATGGGCGTTTGATGGTCATTTTGAAATCAGTGCGTTGAAGGGACTGTTTCTGTGCTGTGCTACATGACTGATAAGGAGCAAGATGCCATCATAACGCAGCGTGAGCCTAAGAGTGAGGATAGACTGTCGTCTGTATATGGAACGGGAAGTGAGAAATAGATTTGGACAGCTGTATTGACAGGGCAAGCTTACTGTCGGCAAATAGGACGGACTCATTTAACGAAATTGGTTCGTGAAGGACGACCTGATCTGCAGGCTCCATTATCATGCTGTATAGCCTAAAGAAACAATGTTATGAAACAACTCTGATGGGCAGAAGGATACAGAGCTGCCCATGCCCCCCCCCCCCCGGGAGAATCACAAACTGTTACTGTTGCCACGCTGCTAAGGAGAGAGAAAGGGATTCAGGGAAAACATACTGGGACTGGAACATCTGCTTCTGATAAGGGAAAGATACCGCCGGGAGAGAGAGACTTGTTGACCCACCACATTATGACTCCTGAAAGACTTATCTCTCCGGAGAGGGCTGTTTATTTGGTACCATTCTGTTCATTAAAATTCCTCAGTGGACAGCCGGAGTGGGCTGGTTTGATGTATTAAGCCATTCAAAACTGATTGACACCTGAGACCCCGTGAGTGGGGATAAAAGTGAGGTCTGGGGAGACACCCCTCAGACACACCAGGAGACACACTAGTGAGCACTGTTTGAGTGTTGGAGCCCACGAGAAGGTGTGGGGCATAGGGGACCGAACAAAGGATCGGTCAATTTAACTCACAGTGGGGGACGGTGGGGGCTTGTGTGTGTGTCCACCCTTGCCTGGGTGACGAGTCCACCACAGAAGAACAGTCTAGCTGAAGGACAGAGGGGTCATACCTAAATGGCCACAACAACACATCGACGGATCAAGAACGTAAAGGAAGGTTTGCCTGACAATAGCTGTCACTGATTGCCCTCTCTCTCTCTCTCTCTCTCTCTCTCTCTCTCTCTCTCTCTCTCTCTCTCTCTCTCTCTCTCTCTCTCTCTCTCTCTCTCTCTCTCTCTCTCTCTCTCTCTCTCTCTCTCTCTCTCTCTCTCTCTCTCTCTCTCTCTCTCTCTGTCTAACGTTTAAAACACAAGAACCAACAACTACCTCAGCACGTATGAACAGAACTGAACTTTACATTCACATATGACAATTCATTATCCCCTAGACAATGATAGACCTTTCTTACTATTGATTATTATTACACCCACACTTACAGGTTTAGTATTTCTGACGTGTATTATCTATATATTTGCATTGGTGATATTGATTTATATATTTTACTAATATTCACTGATGGAAAATAGTACCACCAGACTCCAACAGATTCTTCTATCTTTGCTGGTAAGACACCATTTACGACGTACATAACAGGATGCTAAACGTCACCAAACTAAAGGATTGATCTTTGGCTTCAGCGAGGGGCAAGACAGCGACCATCCGCCAGTCCACATTAATGAATCTCTCACGGAGAGTGGGTCAGCATTTTTATTTCGCGTGTGACACTATATAGGACCTACCCTAGGCCCCACATATACTGCAGATGTATGGACAAAGTATTGTACCAGTATCCTTACTTTCCTTGGATATTCGGATTGTTATCAAACACTCTATCCGACTCTCGACAGGTGTAGCGTTCAAGTTATACTGAGAAGTTGCCATTGTCTGGAAAGGCAATCACAATTCGTTGGAACATAAGAATCTGCGAGAGCTGTACGTTTTTTACCAATACATCACGAGTAACCCCTCCCCAGCATCAGATATATCAGCTTCAAGTAGGCAGCATCCATTATAATCGAAACACTGCATCTGGGCCCTGCCTCCTTCCGGCAGCTACTTTCGGTTCGGTGGGAGAGACGCCTGAAGTTCCATACCACCAGATTCAAGAACAGGCACACGATACTTTAGCCACACAATGAACAACTTAGCCAGATCGGACTAAAATAGAATGCGCCTAGCTCTTATTGTGCTTTGTAGTAAAATCTGTTTATTTACTTGTGTAAATTACAAAAGGTTGACTTTGTCGTTGCGTTTGAGCAGCCGAGGTGATGGAAAAAATGCCAATGGCTTGCAACATTAACCGATCTACACGTATGTATGAAGTTTACTGAAGTGATTTATTAATGAGATTGAGCGGATATTTCTGCCCCAGTTTTATCTCGTCTCTGATCAACTCTGTGTTCCTGCATGCATAAATGGGTTCACGCTGGAGCACAGGATCTGAAGCCTGTATCCGCTTTCTTCCAGAGGGATATTCGATTCACTGAAACTGGAACCGGAAAAGAAAGAATGCCGGTAATATGAACGCAGAGGAACTTTATCACTACTAACAGCCAAAGGAGGATGAAGATACCTGAGATACTTAGGAGCAGGACGATGGACTTCCTGCGACTGTCCGTCTCTGGGTCGATCTTTCTCTCACCGTTCCAGCTGCCTTGGAGTTTCCTGTGGATTCTAACGGTCTTTAAATTATTTCTGATGGTTTACAAATTAAGGAACAAAATAGAACGAATGCCAGACAAGGGATTAAAAATATATCCACCCAGTTAATTGTTAATCAGCTAGCTGAGGAGTATGTTTCTGATTTATTTATGCATGGTGTGGGTTCGAATTCACATGGAGATTCATAGATAAAACACGTAAATATATTTTCTAAGAAGCACAGGGTACTCACTCCGATCGGTATTAAGTGATTTGCGGCGAAATTGGCCGATGATAGAAAGACAGGTGGAGGAGCGTTTAGAATTGAGGAAAACTACCCTAACTATCCTAACTGCCGGCAGTGGGGGTGGTGGCGGATACGATAGGGTCTTTTAAGAGTCGTTTGGATAGGTACATGGAGCTCAGAAAGATAGAGGGCTATGGGTGAGCCTAGTAATTTCTAAGGTAGGGACATGTTCGGTACAACTTAGCGGGCCGAAGGGCCTGTATTGTGCTGTAGGTTTTCTATTTTTTCTATATGCTGTAACGTCACTGTACTGCTACTACAGTTGAGATTTACGTTGCTTTGTGGATATATCTACTTGTACAGGCAACAATAAACTTGACAACACTGCCTTACTTCTCTTGTGAGAAATAGAAACAGAATTACACATTATGGCGCAATTGTTCATCGAAAAAATTATTGACATCATCCTCGTTCATGTACTTAGCAAAAATAAACAATTATTCTTAATATGTTCCCTGGTGATTGATGGGTGCAATACATATAAGAGATTGTGAATGCAAGGTACTGTGTGCTTAAAACTTCCAAAAGCCATGCATGGAGTTACACAATTCTTGTGGTTGGCCGTTTGCTATTCCATCATTCCAGTTGTCGGCATTCCTGGTAAAATACTTCTTTTCTTGATTGATCTGCAAACTGTTATGCAATTGTGTATCACCGTTGTATTTGCTTTTTATCATTGTTTGCTAGTTGTTGATCTGTATGGCCTGTTATTCTTTCTATATTACAAAGGTCTCAGCCCGAAACATCGACTGTTAACTTTTCTACGATAGATGCTGCCTAGATGGCTGAGTTCCTCCGGAATTTTCTGTGTGCTAATTTGATTTACAACATCTACTTTTCTCTTCCTCATAATATCATTCAATTGTTTTCTGTAATTCGTGGTACTGCATCAATTGATTATTTCATTACTTTTTTTGTATTTCAAATTATGGTTCATCACAATTAACAACAGAGGTTATTTATATCTTCTTTTTTTCAATCTTTTTATTGAGTTTCATATATACATATAAAAAAACATAACATAATAATGAGTAAATTATGAATACAATAGACTTGAAGTCGCATTAATAATAAGATAACAATATCTTATTAAACATCAACAGAAGAAAATACCTTAATCAATCAAGTCCATATGATTATATATGAAAAGAAAACAAAAATAACCGTTAAAAGAAGAAAAAAATTGAAAATATATGAAAAAAAATATATATGAGAAAAGAAACACTAAACTAAACTAACATGGGCAATAATAATAGTTTACAAGTATATGATAATGTCAAAAAACTCCAGAACTCCATACTTGAACATGAATAAGCAGAAAGAAGGTCTGGAAGAGGCCAAATTAATTCATATGAAAATGGCGAATGAACGGTCTCCAAGTTACTTCAAATTTAATTGATGAGTCAAAAATAGCACTTCTAATTTTTTCCAGGCTCAGATAAGAAATAGTTTGAGAAAACCACTGGAACGTGGTAGGAGGATTTACTTCTTTCCAGTTTTGTAATATAGACCTTCTGGCCATTAATGTTACAAAAGCAATCATTCGTCTAATTGAAGGGGAAAACTGATTACCATCTTCATTTGGTATGCCAAAAATTGCAGTGATAAAATGGGGTTGTAAATCTATATTCCAAATTGAGGAAATGGTAGCAAATATGTCCTTCCAATAGTTATGTAAAGTGGGACATGACCAAAACATATGGGTCAATGAAGCCACTTCTGAATGACATCTGTCACATTGAGGGTTAATATGAGAATAGAATCGAGCAAGTTTATCTTTAGACATATGAGCTCTATGTACAATTTTAAATTGCATTAAAGCATGTTTAGCACATATAGAAGAGGAATTAACCATTTGTAAATTTTTTTCCCATTTATCTGTTGATATATTATATCGAAGTTCTTTTTCCCATTCTTGTTTAATTCTAACTGATATTTCCGGTTGTATCTTCATAATCATATTATAAATAAAAGCTACTAATCCCTTCTGACAAGGGTTTAAGGTAAAAATCAAATCTACAAAATCCACTAAAGTTGAATTAGGAAAAGATGGTAAAACTTTATGTAAGAAATTTCTAATTTGTAAATATCTGAAAAAATTAGATTTAGGTAATTCAAATTTGTTGGAAAGTTGGTCAAAGGACATCAAAGTATCTTCAAAGAAAAGATCACGAAAACATTTTATGCCTTTCCTTTTCCATATGTTAAAAGCTTGATCTGTCCAGGAAGGTTTGAAAAAGAAATTAAGTAAGATAGGGCTTTCAAGAACAAAGTTTTTCAAAGTAAAAAACTTACGAAATTGAAACCAAATTCGTAATGTATGTTTGATAACAGGATTAGATATTTGTTTATTAAATTTAACTAAATCAGCCGGAAGACAAGAACCAAGAACAGAGAATAGAGAATATTCCTTTACCTCATTATATTCCAAATTTACCTACTGTGGGCACAATGGTGAATCCAAATCTAGTTTCCAATACATTAAGTTACGAATATTATTTGCCCAATAATAAAATCTAAAGTTAGGTAAAGCTAAACCACCATCTTTTTTAGATTTTTGTAATTGCCTTTTACTTAACCTAGGGTTTTTATTTTGCCACACAAATGAGGAAATTTTTGAATCAATGTTATCAAAAAAAGATTTAGTAATAAAAATTGGTAAGGATTGAAATAAGTATAAAAAATTTCGGTAAAATCATCATTTTAATAGCATTAATCCGACCAATTAATGATAAAAATAAAGGAGACCATCTTGTAGTAAGTTGTTGGATTTGATGAAGCATAGGTAAAAAATTCAGTCTAAATAAATCTTTATATTTCTTGGTAATTTTTATACCTAAATAGGTAAAGTTATCAGTAACAACTTTAAATGGTATCCTATCATTCAATAAAGTCTGTGCATTTAAGGGAAATAATTCACTCTTATCTAAATTTAGTTTATAACCAGAAAAACTACCAAATTGAAACAACAAGGATAAAATAGCGGGAATAGACCTATCAGGGTCAGAAATATATAACAGCAAGTCATCAGCATAAAGTGATAATTTGTATAACTTCTCATTACGGGTAATACCAAAAATATTAGGAGATTCACGAATAGCAATGGCTAAAGGTTCTAATGCGTTATCAAATAATAAAGGACTTAAGGGACAGCCTTGTCTCGTACCACGAGATAATTGAAAAAAAGAGGATCTATAGTTATTTGTAAGAACAGAAGCAACAGGTTTATAATATATTAATTTAATCCATGAAATAAAGTTGGGACTAAAATTAAAATTTCTCAATGTATTAAATAAGTATGTCCATTCAACTCTATCAAAAGCTTTTTCAGCATCTAATGAGATAACACATTCTGGGATTGTGGGTGATGAAGTATAAATTATATTAATCAATTTTCTAACATTAAAAAAGGAATACCGATTCCTCATAAATCCAGTTTGATCTTCTGAAATAGTCTGTGATAGTACTTTTTCTTATCTAATGGCTAAAATTTTTGTAAGAATCTTAGAATCTACATTTAATCGTGATATAGGGCGATAAGATGTACATAAAGTAGGATCTTTATCTTTTTTAAGAATTAGAGAGATATTAGCTTCATAAAAAGATTGAGGTAATCTCTTCTTAACAAACGCATCATTAAAAATTTCACATAACCAAGGAGAGAGCAAAGAAGAAAAAGTTTTAAAAAATTCTACTATATAACCATCAGGACCAGGAGCTTTCCCTGAATTCATTGATGAGATAGCCTCTCCTATTTCAACCATAGAGATAGGAGCATCTAACAGGCTATGGTCTTCATCTATCAATTTAGGAATATTCAAATTGTTAAAAAAATTATCCATCATGGACTGGTCACCATCAAATTCTGATTGATATAAAGATTTATAAAAATCTTGAAAAGTATTATTGATTTCTTTATGATCAGTAGTTAAATTGCCGTCTTGTTTACGAATTTTAATAATTTGTCGCTTAGTCGAAATAGCTTTTAATTGATTAGCTAACAGTTTGCCAGTTCGATCACTGTGAATATAGAATTGAGCCCTGGTCCTAATTAATTGATTTTCAATTGAAGAAGATAATAGTAAACTATGTTCCATTTGAAGCTCAACTCTCTTCTTATAAAGTTCTTTGGTAGGAGTCACGGAATAAATCTTATCAATTTCCTTAATTTTATCCGCTAATAAAGCAATATCTAAATATCTTTGTTTTCTTTTACCAACAGAATATGAGATAATTTGTCCGCGGATAAAAGCCTTAAAAGAGTCCCAAAGTATTCCTCTGTCGATTTCTTCAGTATAGTTTGTTGAGAAAAACAAGTCAATTTGCTGTTTTATGTAGGTGATAAATTCTGGGTCTTGAAGCAAAGTAGCGTTAAGCCTCCAAGATCTAATATTATAGTTTTAGCCCGAAATCTTAATAGATAACTTCAAAGGTGCATGATCCGAAATAGTAATAGAATCATATTTACAATCAATAACATCCGTTAATAACCGATGATCAATAAGAAAATGGTCAATTCTAGAATAGCTATGATATACATGCGAAAAAAATGAAAATTCTTTGTCTTTAGGGTTCAAAAACCGCCATATTTCTTAATTCCCGAATCAACCATAAAAGAATTAATAAGTAGGGCTGATCTATTCGGAAGAGTATGGATAGGTTTAGATCTATCCATCGAAGGATTCAAACAACAATTAAAATCTCCACCCATTATCAACATATATTCATTTAGATTAGGAAGGGAAGTAAATAAACGTTTAAAAAATTCAGGGCAGCCAAAGTTTGGAGCATAAATATTAACTAGAACAACTTTTCGATTAAAAAGTGAGCCAGTTATCAACAAGAATCTACCCTGTGGGTCAGAAATAATTTCATGATGTGTAAACGATATTGAGGGGTCTATAAAAATAGACACACCCCTGATTTTGGCGGTGCAATTCGAGTGAAATTGTTGACCCTTCCAGAACCTAAAAAAACGTTGATTATCATCCCTACTGATATGGGTCTCCTGTGCAAAGATAATATTAGCGTTCAGTTTATGGAATACTTTAAATATTTTTTTACGTTTAATCGGATGATTTAAACCATTAGTATTCCAAGAGATAAAGTTAACAGATTTATCCATCATGCTAATATTAGTTGTGTGTATCATAAAAGGTTAAAAAGACACATAACCCATAATTCAGGAAGGAGGAAAATTGATTCAAGAGCAACCGGAGAACATGACACCTCAACAATATTAATAATTTAAAGTCGGCCCATAAACTAAAAGCAAAAAAAAATAAAGAGCAAAAAAGCGTGAAAAAGATCCCTACCCCCTCCCCCCACCCTTCGAAAGAAAGCCAAGCGGCAGGCGCATAATCTAATACTAACATTACCCCCATTTCAAGATGGCAGCTCTATAAAAAGATTAAAAGAAAACTATATAACACCCAGATTAAGATATAGAGTTGCAAAAAGAAAATATATATCAATCAGAATAAAAAAAACTAATATAATAAAACAAACAATCATCAATAAAAAAAATAAAAAGAAGTATAAACATTAAAGTTTGAAAGTGTAATATACCTTTAAAAAAATCCCGTGTTCAAATACAAGAAAGATGATGTTTCAAAAGCAAAGACTTATGGGAAGAAGAAACGCCATTTTGAAAAAGCCATATTACTAAATACAAATGTGAGTTCAGCAATCTATTAAAAGAAATTTAATAAAAAAAGTTATCAAAATAGGATTTAAAAAAGGGATGTAATAAACAGTACAATATATATAAAAAAAGACCAAAAATCCAAAACATTCGTCCCATTTCTAAGTACAGGCAAACAAATAAATGCTTACAAAAAACAGAATCTTACGGGAAAAAGAAACGACATCTTGAAAAAAAAAGTAAATCATTATTGCAAAATATAAACGTATATGTCCAAAACAGAAAGAAGAAAATAAAAGATATTATAAAAATTAAAAGGAACATCTATAAACAGTGATGATAGTAAAAAAAAAACCAGACCCGTAGATCAAAATAAGAAGTTATAACCCAGCTTCATAGGTTAAAACTTAAAATAAAAAGGTATCCTCTCTCCGAAAAATCTTCCACATAACACATAGTTCAAGTTGCACTAGAAGATCGAAATTCTTCAACAAATTTCTTCGCTTCTTCCGGAGTGTTAAAAATTTGCTGACTGTTGTCGTTCAGCGTAATTCTAAGCTTCACTGGATACATTAAAGCTTGTTTAAGTCCAATCGAGTAAATCTCTGCCATCACTGGTTTAAAAGCGATTCTGGCTCTCATTACTTCGTATGAGTAATCCTCAACAATTCGAAGTGTGTTGGTATTGTAAGAAATCATACCTTTTTTACGAGCTAATCGAATTAAAAGCTCTTTCTCACGAGGATAATGAAGGCGAACAATCACCGCTCGTGGTTTATCAGTCGTAGACGAAAACCTCGCAACTCTGTGAGCGCGGTCGATAACAGGTTTAGATTGTAAACCTTCACTACCGAAAATTTCCCACAGTAATTTAGAGAAAAATTCAGTTAATTCACCGGACTCAACTCTTTCGGGAAACCCGATAATTCGCAAATTCTGTCTGCGAGATCGGTTTTCGAGATCAGTAATTTTAAACTTATACTGATCTACAGTTTTAAGAGTCTATTGTACCTTCTTATCCAACACTTCAATTGTACGTAGTTTTTCAACAATTAATTTTTCAAGAGTCGCCAACTTATCTTCATGCCGCTGAATATCCGATGCCTGCGACTGAAGCTTAGTATCAAGCGATCTAACAACTCCTTCAAGTTCAGACATTTTCGTGGTAAGCTTGTTTTCCAAACTTGCCACTTTACTTTCCAGCTTGTTTTCCAAACTTGCCATTTTACTTTCCAGCTTGTTTTCCAAACTTGCCATTTTACTTTCCAGTTTGCTTTCCAAACCTGCAAGTTTAGTGTCCAGAAGATTAGAAATTGCATGGATAGATAAAGGCTCCTTAGACGATTTCTTACTTGTAGCCATTTTAAGTTCGACAGAGTTAGATCAAATATAGTTTTAGGAAAAAAAGTCAATCGAAAATATCAACTCATTTGATTAAATTCGAAAAGATTTGATTAAAGGGTGATTATAGTTAAAAAAGTGAAGAGCGCCTAAAAGGCAGATGTTTACGTCGCCATCTTGAAACTCCACCTCCCTATTTATATCTTCGGGTATTCAATAAATTTGATGTCTATTATATCAACTCTTCTTATCGTGACGGCGATTGCCCAATAAATAAAACAATTCCTTTTTTCAGGCATTTCTATGAACAGCTGCAAATAAAATTTGACGCTAAATTTACATTAATCGGTTTACAAATGCATGTGAGAATTTTAGATAACAGAGGAAGTGAGTATACAGTAAGCCAGGAAGAGTTGGGTGTGTATTGAACAGAGGTTTAATGATTCAGTCCTAGCAGCTGAAAAATAATTTAAGTGGGTTTATAGACAAATAGGGTGCGACAGATCGTTCATTGATGTATGCAAATAGATACAATTTGAGCTCAGATAACTGGAGGCAAAAGGACTGCGTGATGTAATAGGGTTTCATGTTGGCATTCTATTCGTTGTGAAGTAAAAAAAAATGTGGTCCGTGTAGATGGCAAAATCCTGACTACTCATTGTGTGTGTGGACAGAAAGCATAATGCATTGCAGAATTTGGTTGGTAAGTGAAGATAGGTGATCGAAATGGATATCCGAGGGAAGTCCGCTTTGCAATAGTGACCTATGTTTTTTTTTTACTTTATCAAGGTTTACAACGATGGCCCATTTAATACACTTTCTCCTTCCAGTGGGGGAGAATAGATTTATTCATCGTTCCAATCACATTTCCCAGATGCTTCTCAACTGTTCATACAGTTGTGGAATAGAAATGTGCGTATTGCCTTTCGAATGGCGTTCCAAATTGGACCTCCAGTCCGAAATCCCGAAATCTATTTGGAAGTCCTCACCATGGGTCATTGGTATTATTTTACCAGTGAAGAAAAACTGGGTGGTGTGAACTCGTAGACAACCAAGATTTTTATTCTGAATTATCAGTATAGTTTAACAGCTCAGGAACAATCCCAAAAGATAACTAGTTTTACTTTCTCTGTTTTTATCTCCTGCAGCTAACTTAACCGTGATTGCGGTAATACTCCGCAGACGCTGTGGTCTCTCCAGATGTATCACTGTCTACCTGCTGTCCATGGCGGTGACGGATCTTCTAGTCCTTATCACGGCCGTAATATTAAACCGGATTGTTCCAATGACTGTGCCATCAAATTTCCTCCTATTTTCACCAGCGTGCATTGTCAATGTCGTGGTAGCTTACGCCGTCAGAGACTGTTCCGTCTGGGTGACCGTCATGTTCACTTTTGATCGCTTTGTGGCTATTTGCTGCCAAAAATTTAAAACGAAATATTGCACAGAGAGAACGGCAGTTGTGGTGATCGGAATAGTTACTATCGTCAGCTGCTTCAAAAATACGTTTTTCGCTTTTATATTTGAAATTCCACATAAAAACGAACGCAAGCCGTGCAAGATGAAACAATCTTATTATACGTCAAATGGCTGGAAAGCTTTTGACTGGATTGATAGCATTTTAACCCCTTGTGTTCCTTTCGTTCTAATTTTGCTGCTTAATTTGTTAACCATTAGAAACATTCTCAGGGCCATTAAAATCCGCCGTAGACTCCAGGGCGGTGGAAACAGTGAAAGACAGAGCGACCAGGAGACGGACAGCCGCAGGAAGTCCATCGTCCTACTACTAAGTATCTCAGGGATCTTCATCCTTTTTTGGCTATTGGTACTGGTAACATTCCTCTATATTCGCATATCTGGCATCTCATATTTTTCGGGTAACAATTTTAGCGAATCTATTTTTCCTCTGGAAGAAAGCGGATTCGCGCTTCAGTTCCTGTGCTCCTGTATGAACCCGTTTATTTATGCAGGGACACAGAGTAAGATTAGAGACGAGATAAAGCTGGGGCTGAATTATCCACGGACTCTCATTAATAAACTACTAAAATAATATATATATATTACTTTTAATCAGTTAATGTTGCAACCCGAAACACATTTTGCAAATTATACAGTACGGAAACAGGCCATTTGTCCCAATAACTCAAAGCTGACCATGAAATACACATTTACACTAATAACTATTTTATTCTCTTCACAATCCCCTCACTCCCCCGGGTTCATACACTTACCTATACCGTAAGAACAATTTAAAGTGACCCACTAACATAAGAGCAATACGCTTTTGACATGTGAGTGGAGAGCTATGGGAACACAGCGAAATATGCTGACTGCACACCGACGGACCAGAAAGTCATAAGTGAACCTGTGCCTTCTGTGATGTGAGGTAATTGTTCTGCCTGCTGTCCCGAACTTGCCCCGGCTCCGGCTCAATGCAATATATTTGATGAAACAGCAGTGCAAAGAAACTGTGATCTCCTGGATGTAACTGAGGGTTTGACACATGAAACGGAAATTCACATCCTGGAGTATTTATTAATATTACAGAAAACCTGGAAAACACACCAAAAGAAACGAACAGTTTTGCACGGTTGGCCTGAACGGCAGGAGTATACTATTAAGGAAATAGCATGAAGCATTAGTAATTGGAAACATTTTGTAAGTTAATCAGAAAAAGACAGGAACAAATGCTAAACGCTCCGTTGGACAAATCCTAAACAAAACAGAAGCTGAAAACCAGGATAAAGTAATCTTCATGGACCCCGTCGATTGCCCATTTCCCTTCATAGGTGCTGTTCGACCCATAGATTGCCTCCAACTGTTTGTTTGATACTCTACAGACTCCATTGTCTCCTTACTAACTTCTTGTTAAATCAGACTGAGGAATGTAACCTTGAAGAAGTTAGTTCACTGAACGTTGGTGAGGCGCGATCGTTGAACATAATGTTGGGGCCCACTCGGCAGCAGGCTAGATATAAATAAACGAGAAAGAAAATAAACAATCTGCAGACACCAGAAATCAGAGGAGATAATTTTGTAAGCTCTTGTGTCAAGAGAATTTTAAATGAAAAATAATGAATTAGCACTTTCTACGAAGGTCGCTTTCTCAGAACTCTGGGAAAGTTTGAGAAAATCGTTGCCTGACTATATCGTACAGAAAGCCATGCAAGCCACAGTTTTCCCCACTACTGGAGGCACCGTAAGGTTAGGATTCTGTTTACAGGGGGATATGTGACAAATGAGGGCAACTTAAGTTGGACATCTTCCTTTGGTTGAATTGCGTGCTTAATGGTTCCGCCATTATGAAAAAAATGCTGAAAATATCACATTATTTTTAAAAATGTAACAGAATCTCACTGAAGGGCAGCATCCACATTGAACAAAATAAAACAATCTCTATATATTCTGGAAATCCAGCGGAACACGCAAATAAATTGCTGGAGTAATTCAGCTGGTCAGGCAAGAAGAATAGAAACAATATTTCGGGCTGAGAGCCTTCAACCGCCCTGGAAAGGAAGTGACGAGACGCCAGGATAAGCAGACGGAAGAGGGAAAGAGTACAAAGTAGAAGGTGGTAGGTGAAGCCAATTATGGAGGAATATAGGTGGGTAGGGAGGATGGAAGAAAAGAGCAGCTGCGTGGTGGTATGTCTAAAAGGCAAAGGGCGGAAAGAAAAGGCAGATGAAGAGGAAAGAGGACTATGGGAGAAAGGAAATGCGAAGAGAAGAGCTGGAAGAGGTGCTAGAGTAGAAAATGAAAGTAGACAGAAGAGGAATGGGAAGCAATTACCGGAAGGTGGAGAATTCGGTTTTGACGCCGTTAGGTCAAAGGCTACGCAAACGGAATACAAGGTGCTGCTTCTCTAACCTAAGAGTGGTGCCTTCGAGGCAGTACAGGAGGCTTTGCAGCAACTGGTCGAAATGTGAATAGGATGTGGAATTATCCACATTGAAGCTTGAATGATGACAACACCAAATTTGCCCAAAGTGTTAGCTCAACCTCAAATGGTAGAAAGTCATTCTTGATTCAGAGTTCAGGCAAGGCGGATCCGGGAGTTCAGGCAAGGCAGATCCCGGAATTCAGGCGAGGCAGGTCTCGGAGCTCAGGCCAGGCAGGATGTTGGAGATCAGGCAAGGCAGGATTTTGGAGCTCACTGGGCGGGCCGCATAACTCATAGGCCGGGCCCAAGCCTCTCAGGCAGGAACACGGGGGCCTGAGCAGGTGGCGGGGCCCCTGGGTATTGCGGGACACAACCCGTCTGCAGCAAGGGATGGAAAGGGGCAGAGACCCCGCCGGGCAATGGCAGTCCGCCCAGGCTTTCCCGATGGAGGCAAGGGATAGGAAGTGAACTAGGTCCAGGGTGACTCTCAGACTTACTCAAAGACCTCGTCTTGAACGAGGGGAACTCCAAACCAGGGCAACCGTAGGAACAGGATAGGCAGGACGACACTCCAAATACACTCAGTCTCAGAGCCCGCTTTATACACCGCCAGCCGATGGGCATCCGTGAGCCACAACAAGCCACGGTGATCCACAGGTGTGAATAATTGGGCTGAGCGGCGAAAGGAGGGGCGGCTACAAACCCGGAGTCCGGTGTTTGCGGAACTGATCAAGACCAGGAATGCGTACCGGACAGGACCATAACACAGCTATACCGAAAGAAGGCAAGGATAAAATGGAAGGCGGATCATTTAGACAAATTTACGTTCTTAATGTAGATTATAGATTATTTACCTCCATCATGGCCAAAAGATTTAAGGAGGTTCTAACCATACTGATACAAAACGATAAGACAGGTTTTATAGCACAACGCCAAACACAAGACAACACATGATTGACACTTCACATCATGGATCATATACAAAAAAAAATCAAAACAATATTGATAAGCGTGGACGCTGAAAAGAGATTTGATTCAGTTAATTGGATTTTTCTTTATAGTGTTTTACACAGATTTGGTTTCCAAGACACAATCATTAAAACTATTCAGACTATTCTCATTATATCTGGAACCATTAGCTCAATACATCAGACAAAATGAAGTTATCAGGGGAATTACGATTAAAGGGACAGAGCATAAATTGGCTTGTTACCCGGATGACATTTTGGTCTATATAGTACAACCAACATACGATTTACCTAAATTTTTCCAATCCTTTGAACAATATGGCCAATTATCAGGATAAAGGATCAACATAGATAAAACACAATTGCTTTCATATTACTATAGCCAACCAAGAGAAATTGAAAGTAGATATCCCTGGACATGGCAAAAGGAGTATTTCAAATAGACGGGCATCATTATGCCGAAAGATCTGGCAGAATTATCAGAATGTAATTATCAGCCTTTATATAGAAAATTAAGGAAGATATGACAAGATGGAAACTGCTTCCTTTTTTCAGTCTCAGTTCAAATATTTAGTCTACTAAAATGAATCAACTGCCCAGACTATTATATCTGACTATTATATTTGAGTACAAGAGCAAGGATGTCCTTTTGCACCACACCTGGAATATTGTGTACAGTTTTGGTCTCCAGGTTTAAGGAAGGACATTCTGGCAATTGAGGAAGTGCAGCTTAGATTCACTAGGTTGATTCCTGGGATGGCAGGGCTGTCTTACGCAGAGAGATTGAAGAGATTGCGCTTGTACACGCTGGAATTGAGGAGATTGAGAGGGGATCTGATTGAAAAGTTTAAGATAATTAAAGGATTTGATAGGATTGAGGCAGGAAATATGTTCCAGATGTTGGGAGAGTCCAGTACCAGAAGGCATGGATTGAGAATAAGAGGTCAGTTATTTAAAACTGAGTTGAGGAAGAGCTTCTTCTCCCAGAGAGTTGTGGAGGTGTGGAATGCACTGCCTCGGAAGACGGTGGAGGCCAATTCTCTGGATGCTTTCAAGAAGGAGCTAGATAGATATCTGATGGATAGGGGAATTCAGGGATATGGGGACAAGGCAGGGACTGGGTATTGATAGTGAATGATCAGCCATGATCTCAGAATGGCGGTGCAGACTCGAATGGTAAAACGCTGAGAAGCGGGTATTTCCCATTCCCATGGAAGGAATTTTGGCTGATAAAAACATGCAAAGAAACATAACGTTTGTAAATGCTACTGATAACCCATGGGTGAAATTGACTCCTAAAATATTGAAGACAACTATAAAAGAATATAATTCAGAGGGAGATATTGCAATTCTTAAATGGTGTGCACATGACTCTGACTTTACATCAAATAAATTGAATGCTAGATATAAGGACTGGACAGCTAAAGGAATAACAGTTCTTTGCAACATCATGAAAGAAGGAATATTCTTCAGTTTTGAAATGCTTAAAGAGAAACACTTATTAGAAAACAAAAGACTTTTATCGGTATTTACAGATGTGACAATATGTTAATAAGACTCTTAAAAATGTAACCAAGGCAAATATATCCTCGATAGACCTATTTAGAAAAGCATATAATTCAGATAACGGTACTAGAATCATTTCAAGCATGTATAAGGGGTTGTCAAATCTTAAAACACATTCTACTTCATACATTAAAACAAAATGGGAGAAAGAAGGACGGATAATTATATCTGAGGAAGAATGAACAATAATATAGAGGTATCAATAGAAGTGTACAAGTTCACAGAAATGGAGGGAGTTTGGATGGAAAACCTTGATAAGGTATTTTATTACACCCTTTCAGAAAGCCCATTCTGATATTAAGTAATAGTTTGCTGGAAAAATTGTGGAAATCAAAATGGAATTCATTATCATATTTTTGGGACTCCACTGTAAACAAAAACTATTGGAGGGGGATACACAATGCCCTACAAAACATATTTAAATGTGAAATACCATTATAGAGTAAGACAATATATTTTGGTTATATACCTCAAGAATGGTTGAAAAGGGATAAATGTTTAATGAATATAATGTTGCTGGCTGGTAAAAAGACTCTCACTAGGATTTGGTTATCACAGGAGAGCCCAACTTCAAATGCATGGATGGAAATTACAATGAACATTTACAAAATGGAGAAGATAACATCATCTGTTAATCATAAACTGAAACAATTTGATTCATACTATGGAAAATGGCGTAACTACATAAAGCCTCATAGGCCTGAGTTTGTTCTCACAAATCACTGAATATGTTGTAAAAAAAAGTAGACCACTCACTATTGTACATAGTTTTTTTTTCCCTTTTGCTTGTTTTTTTTTCTTCTTCTGCTCTTTTCTATAAGTATATACCTCAGATAAATGTGGAGATGTGTGATATATTTGAGTACATATGACTTATGTATATATATATATATATTCCAAGGTAGGGACATGTTGGGTAGAAAGTAGTGCGTCGAAGGGCGGGCATTGTACTCTAGGTTTTCTATGTTTCTATATGCTGTAACGTCACTGTACTACTACTACAGTTGCAATTTACGTTGCCTTTTGCATATATCTAATTGTGCAGGCAACAATAATCTTGAAAACGCTGCGTTACCTTTCTTTTGGAAATAGAAACAGAATTACACATTATGGCGCAATTGTTCATCGAAGCAATTATTGACAGCATCCCCGTTCATGTAATTAGCTTAAAGCAACAATAATTCCTTCTTAATATGCTCTCTGGTATTTGAAGGCTGCAATAAATATAAGAGACTGCGAATGCAAGTTATTGTGTGCTTAAAACTTCCAAAAGCCATTCATGGAGTTCCACAATTCCTGTGGTTGGCCGCTTCATAATCCATCATTCCAGTTGTTGGCATTCCTGGTAAAATGCTTCTCTTGTTTATTGATCTGCAAATTGTCTGCAATTGTGTATCACCGCTGTATTTGCTTGTATCGTTGTTGGTTATTTGTTGATTTTTATGGCCTGTTATTCTTTCTATATTACAAAGGTCTCAGCCCGAAATATCGGCTGTTAACTTTTTGACGATTTTGTTCTCTGGACGGCTGAGTTCCTCCGGAATTTTCTATGTGCTAATTCGATTTACAACATCTAATTTTATCTTCTTCATAATATCTTTCAATTGTTTTCGGCCATTCCTTATTCTGCATCAGTTGAATATTTCATTACTTTTTTATATTTCAAACGATGGTTCATCACAATTAATAACAGAGGTCATTTATATCTTCTGGTGTTCAATAGACTTGATGCCCATTATATCAGCTCTTCTTATCGTGACGGTAAATGCCCAATAAATGAAGCAATTCCTTTATTTTTTCAGGCATTTCTATGAACAGCTTCAAATAGAATTTGGCATTAAATTTGCATTAAACAGATTGAAAATGGATCTGAGAATTTTAGATCACAGAAGAATTGAGGATACAGTAAGCCTGGAAGCTTTGAGTGTGTATTAAACTGAGGTTTAATGATTCAGAGTCCGATCAGTTAAAAAATATTTTAAGTGTGTTTAAGACAAATAGGGTGTGGTAGATCGTCCATTGATGAATGCAAGTGGATACGATTTGAGCTCAGATAACTGCAGGCAAAAGGACTGCGTGATGTAACAGGGTTTAATTTTGGCTTTCTATTCGTTGTGAACGGAAAACAAAATGTGCTCCGTGTGGATTGGAAAATCCTGACGACACGTTGTGTATGTCGATAGAAAGCATAATCCATTGCAGAATTTGGATGGTAAGTGAAGATAGGTGATCGAAATGGATATCCGAGTGAAGGTAACGTTGCAGTAGTGACCTATGTTTTTTTTTACTTTATGAAGGTTTACAACAATGGCCCATTTAATGCACTGTCTCCATTCTAGTGTGGGAAAAAAAAGCTTCATTCATCATTCCAATCCCATTTCTACGATGCTTTTCAACTATTCAGACAGTTGTAGAATAAAAATGTGCGTATTGCCTTCCGAACGGCGTTCCAAACTGAAACACCCGTCCGTAATCACGAAATCCATCCGTAATTCCTCACCATAGGTCATTGGTATTATTGTACCCGTGGAAAGCAAAAACTGGAATGGGTGAACTCGTAGACAAGCAATATTTTTATTCTGAATTATCAGTATAATTGAACAAATGAGGAACAACACCAAAAGATTACAGGTTTTACTTCCTCTGTTTTCATCTACTGCAGCTAACTTGACCGTGATTGTCGTAATGCTCCGCAGACGCAGTGGTCTCTCCAGATGTATTACTGTCTACCTGCTGTCCATGGCGGTGACGGAACTCCTGGTCCATATCACGGCCGTGATGTTAAACCGGATTATTCCAAAGACAGTGCCATCCAATTTGCTACTATTTTCTCCAGCCTGCATTGTCAATGTCGTGGTAGCATACACCAACAGACACTGATCCGTCTGGGTGCCGTCATGTTCACCTTTGATCGTATTGTGGCTATTTGCTGCCAAAAATTGAAAACGAAATAATGCACAGAACGAACGGCGGTTGTGGTGATCGGAATAGTTACTATCGTTTGCTGCTTGAAAAATAAGTATTTCGCTTTTATATTTGAAGCTCCTCATAAAAACGAAACCAAGTATTGCAAAATGTAGGCATCCTATTACAAATGGCTGGAAAGCATATGACTGGATTGATAGCATTTTAACCCATTGTGTTCCTTTCGTTCTAATTTTGCTCCCTTAATTTCTTTAGAGACATTAGAGACATATTGAGGGCCATTAAAATCCGCCGGAGACTCCAGCCCGGTGGAAACAGTGAAAGACAGAGCGACAAGGAGACGGACAGCCGCGGGAAGTACATCGACCTGCTAATAATTATCTCAGGGATTTTCATCCTCTTTTGGCTGTTGGTACTGGGAACATTCCTCTAGTTTCGCATATCCGGCATCTCCTATTTTTCGGGTAACAATTTTAGTGAATCAAATTTTTAAGCAGGGACACAGAGTAAGATTAGAGACGAGATAAAGCTGGGGCTAAAATATCCAAGGACTGTCATTACTAAACTACTGAAATAATAGATATATATATATATATATATATATATAGTTACGTGCCCGTGCACGTGACAGTTGTGTACTTGTCTCGTGACAGGTGTTGAAGCTATACTGGAGTTGAGGAAATGGTCTTGTGATGGTGGAGTGACGTCATTGTCCCGCCAGTAGAGGTCATGTGACAGGATTTTTTTACAGGGTATAAAAGGAGGACCCGTCCCTGTGAGGAGGGGCAGTTCGTGGCAGGATTTGCCCTGTTGAATTCATGCCACTGCATGATTTAATATTATGACGCAGTGTGGTTGAAAGATGAAGTTTGATTTAATGCCTAAGGTTTAAAAGGTCTTTACCAGCAGTTTCTTTTTAATACAGCTAGTTAAATATCAGTGGAGAGTGAAGATCGGAGTTCGGGAGTTAAAAGATCGAGGAAAGTCGATTTCGACGGTGAAATAGTTTCGTCCTTGTTTGATCCTCCTTCGGAAGGAATTCGTTGACTGTGCTCGTGTTAATCGCTGTGAATAGCAGAAAGGATTGAGTACAGTTTTTTAAAGGGAAGTTCAGTGCCTTTAAGCCGTTTCATTCTTCATCTTTCTAAATTCTTCCTGGGAAAAGTTCGATTTGGAACCGCGGCGACACGACTTGAAAGAAAATTTAAATCGTCTTAAAAATTCTCTCCCTTAAATGGGCTGTAAATATTTTGAACTTTTTACAATAATACTTTGAAGAACTGTTTTAGCAACATCGCTTTAAGAACTGTTTAAGCATCCTTGCTTTAAGAACTGTTTAAGCTGCCGCACAGCAGCTGATTTCCGGTAACGTTAGTGATTTGCTTACTGTTGGGGGCTTGTTTTTCAGTTTTTTAATAAACGTTTTATTTGTTATCAAAACCCTGCCTCACTCATATATTTATTATTGCTGAGTCCGTAACAATATATGTTACTTGCAATCAGTTAATGTTGCAACCCGAAACACATCTTGCAAAGCATACAGTACGGAAACAGGACTTTTGTCCCACTAACTTCAAGCTGACCATGAAATACCCTTTTACACTAATAACTACTTTATTCTCCTCACAATCCCCTCGCTCCCCCGTGTTCAACCACTCACCTATACCGTAAGGGCAATTTAAAGTGACCCACTACTAACAACTATACGCTTTTGACATGTGAGAGGAGAGCTATGGGAACACAGCAAAGTATGCAGACTGCACACAGACGGACCCGAAAGTCAGCACTGAACCTGTGCCTTCTGTGATGTGAGGTAACTGCTCTGCCTGACGTCCCACACTGCCGACCTTGCCCCGGCTCCCGCCCACTGCAATATATTTGATGAAATAACAGTACTAAGAAACGGTGGTCTTGTGGATGTTACCGAGGGTTTGACAGATGAAACAGAGTTTCACATCCGGGAGTATTTATTAATATTACAGAAAACCTGGAAAACACACCAAAGGAAACGAACAGTTTCGCAGGGTTGGCCTGAACGGCATGAGTTTACTACTAAGGAAATAGCATGAAGCATTAGTAATTGGAAACATTTTGTAAGGTAATCAGAAAAGACAGGAACAAATGCCAAACGCACCGTTGGACAAATCTTAAACAAAGCAGAAGCTTAAAACTAGGATAAAGTATTCTTCATGGACACCGTCGATTGCTCATTTCCCTTCATAGATTGACGCATAGATTGCCTTCAACAGTTTGTTTGACATTCTGCAGACTCTTTTGTCTCCTTATTAACTTCTTGTTAAATCAGACTGAGGAATGTGACCTAGAAGAAGTAAGTTCACTGAACGCTGGTGAGGCGCGATCCTTGAACATAATGTCAGAGGTACAATCGGCCGCTCGCGAAATAAAGATAAACGAGAAAGAAAATAAAGAATCTGCAGACACCAGAAATCAGAAAAGATAATGTTGTAAACTCTTCTGTAAAGAGAAATTTAAATGAAAGTTAACGAATTAGCACTTTCTACGAAGGTCGATTTCTCAGAACTCTGTTAGATTTCTGAGAAAATCGTTGCCTGTCTCCATCATACAGAAAGCAACTCAGGCCACAGTTATCCCCACTACTGGAGGGACCTTATGGTTAGGGTTCTGTTCACAGGTGGATATGAGACAAATGAGGGCAACTTAAGTTGGACATCTTCCTTTGATTGAACCGGATGGGGCGATTGGCCTGTCGAGTGCTTAATGGCTCCCTCTTTATGAACAAAGTATTGAAAATATCACATTATTTTAAAAAAATGTAACACAAACTCAGGGAAGGGCAGCGTCCACATTGAACCAAAGACATACTCTATATATGCTGGAAATACAGCGTACAAAAAAAAATGCTGAAGTAGTTCAGCAGGTCAGACAGCAGTTAAGAGGAATAGAGTCAATATTTCGGACTGAGAGCCTTCCTCGGTCTCGCGAGACGCCAGAATAAGCAGACGGAAGAGGGGAAAGAGTACTGACTAGAAGGTGTTAGGTGAAGCCAGTTAAGGAGGAATGTAGGAGCGTTGGGAGGATTGATGAAAACAGAAGCTGAGTGGAGGTATAAAAGGCTAATGGCTGAAAGAGAAGAAATATTTAGAGTTAAGAGGAATATGGGAGAAAGGAAATGAGAAGAGAAGAGCTGGAGGAGGTGCTAGAGTAGAAAATGAAAGTAGACAGAAGAGGAACGAGAAGTAATTACCGGAACGTGGAGAGATCGGTTTTGACGCCGTCAGGTCAGAGGCTACGCAAACGGAATACGAGGTGCTGCTCTTCGAGGCAGTACAGGAGGCTGTGCACCAAATGGTCGAAATGGTAATACGGAGTGGAATTATCCAAATGGAAACTTCAATGATGACAACACCAAATTTGACCGAAGAGTTTCCTCAACCTCAAATGGTAGAAAGTCATTCTTGATTCGGAGTTCAGTCAAGGCAAGATCCCGGACTTCAGGCGAGGCAGGATCCCGGAGTTCAGGCCAGGCACGGTACCGCAGTACACTGGACGGGCCGCATTATTCCTAGGCAGGACTCGGACCTCCCAGGCAGGAATACAGGGGCCTGAGCACGTCACGGGACACCTTGTTAGATTGCGGGGCACAGTCCATCGTTGGCAAGGAATGCAAAGGGGCAGGGTTCCCCTCAGCGCAACGGCAGTCCGGCCAGGCTTGCCCGACGGAGGCAAAGGGATAGGAAGGGAACTAGGCCCAAGGAGACTGCCAGAGTTGCTCGAAGAACTCGTCTTTAACGAGGGGAGCTCCAAGCCAGGGCAACCAAAGGAACAGGATAGGCAGTGCGACCCCCCAACTCCACTCAGTCCCCGAGCCCCCTATATACAGCGCCAGCCGATGGGCATCAGGTGCGCCTGCTTGAGCCCCGAAAAGCTATGATGATCCATAGATGTGACTAATTGGGTTCAAGGGCGAAAGGAGGGACGGCTACAAAACTCGGAGTCCAGACCTCGGACCGGATCAAGTCCCGGAATGTGGGTTCCGGACCGGAGCAGAACAAAGCTATACCGAAAGAATGCAAGGATAAAATGGAATGCTTGTCATTTAGACCAAAATCCGTTCTTAAGAAGATTATAGATTATTTACCTCCATCATGGCCAAGCGATTAGAAGAGGTTCTACTGATACATAACGATACATACTGATATAGAACGATCGGACATGTTTTATACGACAACGCCAAACACAAGACAATATATGATTGACACTTCACATAATGGATCATATACAAAATAAAATCAATGCAATAGTGATAAGCGTGGACGCTGAAAAGTCATTTGATTCAGTTAATTGGAATTTTCTTTATAGTGTATTACGTAGATTTCGTTCCCACGAAACAATCATTAAAACAATACAGAGTCTATAAGACAACCATACTATTAGGATTAAAATCATTGATATTTATCAAATAGTCGTTCCCGAGAATGGGGCACGACATTGGGTTGTGCATGGTCACTGCTACTCTTCGCATTATATCTGGAACCATTAGCTCAATACATCACACAATATAAAGGTATCAGGGGAATTACTATTGAAGGGGCAGAGCATAAATTAGTTTGATTGGCGGATGATATTTTGGTCTATCTAGGGCCACCAACATACTCTTTGCCTAAATTGATGCAATTCGTTGAACAATATGGTCAATTATCAGGATACAGGATCAACATAGATAGAACCCAATTACTTTCATATTACTGTAGTCCACAAAGTGGAATTGAAAGTAGATAGCCCTGGGCATGGCACACACTTTCAAATATTCGGGTAACATTATGCCAAAATATCTGGCAAAATTATCAGAATGCAATTATCAGCATTTATATAAACATTTAAGGAAGATATGGCAAGATGAAACCTGTTTTCTTTTTTCAGTCTCAGTTCAAGGATTGAGTCTATTAAAATGAATATACTGCCCAGACTGTTATATCTCTTTCAGACCAGACCAATGCAGATAAATCAAAATCAATTCAATGAATGGAACAAGAAGTTATCAAGGTATATTTGGCAAGGTAAAAGGCCTAGAGTTCGTCTCAAAACTTTGCAATTAGCAAAGGAAAAAGGGGGATGGGGCCTACCTTCACTTAGAGATTATTATTTTGCAGCACAGATGAAAGCTGTGATTTGTTGGTGCAACCCATCCATCATACGACACTCAATGGTAAAACATTGAGAAGCGGATACTTCTCATCCCCATACAAGCAATTTTGGCCGATAACAACTTGCAAAGGTACATAACTACTATTGATAACCCCTGGGTAAAATTGACTCTTAAAATATGGAAAACCACTATAAAAGAATATAATCTAGAGGGAGATATTGTAATTCTAAAATGGTGAGCATCTGACTCTGGTTTTGCACCAAATAAATTGGATGCTAGATTAAGGACTGGACAGCTAAAGGAATAACAGTTCTTTGCAACATCATGAAAGAAGAACTCTGTTCAGTGTTGAAATGCTTAAAGAGAAACACTTAGAAGAAAAACAAGATGGTTTCCGGTGACGTCATCTTCGAGAATGGCAGCTTAAATCACCAGCTCCTCCGGAAAAAAGCGTTTAAAGCCCCATTAACCTGTATAATACAATATTTTTCGGAACATATTTGAACTAACAAGAGGGACAAGAACGGGGAAAAGAATGTATATAAAAAAGCGACTCTGCGGAGCCTGCGTCCGAGAGGCGTGCAGTGAGCGGCTCTCCGACCCGACCGTGTGCGAGCCAGGCGGGAGCTCGGCCTCGTTCAGACGAAGCGGCGAATATGTTCGAAATCCTTTAAGAAATAATGGAGCAGCTCCGTGATATTAAGGCAGAGGCTTTAATCAAAGCGGTGGCAGAGACTCACATTGAGAAGGTGGAAGATCGCATTCATAACGTGGAACGGATACTAATCAAGACAATTAAAATCATACATCACCAAAAAGGTACACTTCTTGATCTGGAGGGAAGATCACGGCGGAAAAATATCAGAATCTACAAATTTCCCGAAGGAACGGAGGTCCCGTCTATGACTGAGTTTGTCGGAAAGTTACTGCGGGACTCGGTGGATCTTACCCCGGCTATGAAGCTGGAAATCGAGAGATCGCACCTCGGGTTAGTCCCAAAACCTACACAGGATAGAAAGCGACGATCAATTAAAATTAAATTCCTTCGGTACAGCACCAAGGCGGAGATTCTACGAAGGGCCTGGGGTAAGAAGAGAGTGTTATCAGAGTATAAATTAATATAATTCGACCAGAATTACCACCGCCCCCCGCGGTCCTCCAGAAACGCAAAGAATTCTCTGAAGTAAAGCGAGTCCTAAAGAAAAATAAGATTAGATTTCAAACTCCATACCCTGTTCAACTTCGAGTGTTTTATGATAACGGGCCGCAGTTGTGCCAGACAGTGGAAGAGCGACTACACACATGAAGACCAGTGGGTTGTCCGTCAGCATGACCAAAACGAAAGAAAGCCTCGCTGAGGAATTGTCTCGCTCGACTTGGGAAATACTGCGAGAATCGAGAAGGCAGGAGACGGGAGGAAGCCGAGAGAAACATATCAGGAAGAGACCGGGAGTTTCTTCCAGGGGTGAGAGGATGTTCTCACAACTTTCAGAAGAGCCATAAGGTTGGTTTGTTACGTACTTGTGACACTTGACAGTGGTACCCTTGTCACGTGACCGGGGTTGAAGCTATGCTGGACTTGAGGTAACGGTATTGTGATGGTGGAGTGACGTCATTTTCCCGCCAGTAGAGATCATGTGACAGGTTTTTTTTCAGGTTATAAAAGGAAGTCCCCACCCTGTGAGGAGAGGCAGTTCGTGGCTGGATTTGCCAAGTTGACTTCATGCCACTGCGTGTTTTAAGTGATGACGCAGTTTAGTTGAAAGATGAAATTTTTATGTAATGCCTAAAGTTTAAAAGGTCATTGCCAGCAGTTTCTTTACTATACTGCTAGTTTGAGTATTAGTGGAGAGTGAAGATCGGAGTTCAGGATTTAAAAATTCGAGAAGAATCGATTTCTACGGGGAAACGGGTTCGGCCTTTGTTTGATCCTTATTCGGATGGATTTCGTTGACTATTCTCGCGTTAATCCCTGGAATTACCAGAAAGGATTTAGGATAGTGAGGAAGGAAAGGTCAGTGCCTTTCAGCCGTTTCGTTTCGTAAATTCTTCGTGGGAAGTTCGAAGTCGGGGATCGAAGCAAAACGACGTGAAAGAGAATTTAAATCGTCTTATAAAGTCTCTCCTTTTTAAATGGACTGTGAGCATATGGAACTTTTGGCAATACCATTTTAAAGAACTGTTTTTGCAATATCGCTTTAAGAACTGTTTGAGCTGCCGCACAGCAGTTGATTTCCGTTACGTTAGTGTTTGTTTTCTTTTGGAGGGTTTGTTTTGTGTGTTTAATAAACGTGTTGTTTGTTATAAAAAACCCTTGCCGAACTCATATATTTATTGTTGCCTGAATACGTAACAGGTTAACTTTTAAAAAGCTGAGAAGCCAAACAGAAGCAGAAGTACACGGTGATATCCCTATCACGAGAAATACTTGTTATAATGTGGATTTTATATTACTTAGTTGTTATTCTTAATTCGCTCACTTACTCCTTTCCCCACCAAAATGAGAATATATATATATATATATAAATGCAAAAAATGTGTATGTGTTTAATGTGTCTGTATACATATGTGTGTGTGTGTGTGTGTGTGTGTGTGTGTGTGTGTGTGTGTGTGTTTGTGTGTTTGTGTGTGTGTGTGTGTGTGTGTGTGTGTGTGTGTGTGTTTATGTATATATGTATGTATATATAGGAGGTGTACGCAGGGAAATCCTTTCTGTGTAATGGATTTGTTCACTGACTTTTATGAATACTGCAATGGGGGCCCTCAACCCACAAACAGGAGGGGTTATCTCCCACAGCTCGACATTTCCTCCAGCTCAACGGAGGGTCATTTTACTAGAGACCTCAGCCTTGGAATCACACGTTCGTTGCCATTTTTGTTAATATTTGAGATTCTTTGTTCTTATGTGTTCAGGGAGTTAATCGATTAAGTTTTTTTCTAATTTCAATGATACTTTGACAGATAAATAAAGATGGCTAAGGACAAGGTAAAATTCATTTATTTTAATGTAAATGGGCTATTAAATCCAATCAAACGTAAGAGAATTATATCCAAAATGAAAAAAGAACAAGCCCATGTAGTATATTTACAGGAATATCATGCAGGTGACAATGAGCATAAAAAATCTAAAGAGAATGGGCTTCACTAATCTGTTTTTTTTCCTCATGTAAATCAGGACACAGGAGAGGATTTGTTACTCTTATCTCAAGTCAGCTAAATTTTGAAAAAAATATTCGAAATGGGAGATAAAGAAGGCAGATGTATTCCAGTAAGGGGGAATATAGACGGCAATTGTGTTACTCTATTGAATATATACATACCCCCGGGAAGTGATATTGGTTTCTTTCAGAAAATTACTGATATTACGGTAACGGAAACAGAAGGTCTCCTGACATGTGGGTGAGACTTAAATTGATAATTACAACCAAACTTAGACTCCTCCAATAGAAAAATCCATGAAACAAAATCTTTACATAAGAAAGTTAATACACTTTTTGTGGATGTTGGTTTATTTGATATATGGAGGGAGCTTTTCCCTGACAGCCGGGATTACACTCATTATTCTGCTCCACATTCTGTATATACAAGAACAGACTATTTCGTAACATTTGGAAAAGATGAAGACAAAATAAACACCTGTGGAATTGGGACAATAGATGTATGTGATTTATGCAACTATATCTGTTGATTTTGACCAACAACCAAAGAATACTATTTGGAAACTGAATTCACCTCTACTCAATGATCCTTACTTGAAGGAAAAAATTATAAAAGAAATTGGTCTCTACTTAGTAATTAATGGTAATAGAGAGGTTTCACCTCCCATTTTATGGGATACTCCGAAGGCGGACTTAAGAGGGAAAATTATAGCGATATCATCAACTAGGGAAAAAAAATAAGGAATAAAACATTAGATGAATTACAAAATTGAAGGAAGTAGAAAAAAAACACAAATTGAATTTGGCACAGGATACATTAGGGGAAATGAAAAGAATTAGGAATGAAATAAGTAATTTCTCTATGCAAGAAATCATGAAAAACTTAATGTTTCTGAAACAGAGACATTATGAAAGTGGTTCGAAATCTATGAAAATACTGGCGTTGAAACTGAAAAAAAAAACAGATAGCAGAAAATACAATTCATTGAATTAGGTACCCAAGAAAGAAAATGATATAAATTTAGCTAAGTAAAATTCAAGAAGCTTTTGAAGTGTTTTACAAAACGCTATATTCCAACGTTCCAGGGGGAAGCATAACCCAAATTGACACCTTCTTGAATTCTGTAGAGTTACCTACTTTAAGCGAAGAACAAATTTGTAGGATGACTGCTGACATAACTGAAGTTGAAGTAAAAGCTGTAATTATTAGACTTAAATTAAGCAAGTCACCAGGATCAGATGGGTATACGGCAGAGTGGTACAAATAATTTAAAAATGAGTTAATTCATGTTTTACTCGCCACACTGAACTGGGCTCTAAAAAAGACACAAATACCACCCAGTTGTAAGAAAGCGATAATCTCAGCTATACCGGAAGAAGGCAAGGATAAAATGGACTGTGGCTCATTTAGATCAATATCCGTTCTTAATGTAGATTATAAGTTAGTAACCATCATGGCCAAACGGTTAGAGGAGTTTCTACCCATACTGATACGTAATGATCAGACAGGTTTTATACGACAACGCTAGACTCAAGACAATATACGAAGGACTCTTCACATGATCGATGATATACAAAAAAAATGAACTCGAAGCAATAGTGATAAGCGTGGGCGCTGAAAACGCATTTGATTCGATTAATTAGAATTTTCTTTACAGAGTTATACATAGATTTGGTTTCCAAGGCACAATTATTAAAATTATAAAGACACGAAATGAAAACCCAACTGATAGGATTAAAATCAATAGATATTTATCAAAGAGTCTTACCCTGGAAAGTGGCACGAGACAGGGTTGTGCGTGGTCACCACTGCTCTTCGCGCTATATCTGGAACCATTAGTTCAATACATCAAACAAAATGAAGATATCAGGGGAATTACTATTAAAGGAACAGAGCAGAAATAGGCTTGTTATGCGGATTACATTTTGATCGATCTCTGGCAACCACCAAGCTCTTTACATACTTTGATGCAATCCTTTGAACAATATGGTCAATTATCAGGATACAAGATCAATATAAATTAAAAAAAAACAATTGCTTTCCTATTACTATAGCCCACCAAGAAAAATTGGAAGTCGATACCTGGGCATGGCACACAGAGTCTTTCAAATATTTGGGCATCATTATGTCAAAAAATTTGGCAAAATTATCAGAATGCAATTATCAGCCTCTATATAAAAAATTAAGGAAGATGTGGCAAGATGAAGTCTGATTCTTTTTTCAGTTTCAGTTCAGGGATTGAGTATATTAAAATTAATATACAGCCCAGACTGTTATATCTCTTTCAAACCCTACCAATAGAGATTAATCAAGATCAATTCAATGAATGGAACAAGATGCTATCAAGGTGCACTTGGCAGGGTAAATACCTAGAGTTCGTCTCCAGACATTGCAATTAGCAAAGGAAAAGAGGGGATGGGGCTTGCCTTCGTTTAGAGATTATTATTTTGCAGCACAGTTGAGAGCTGTGATATGTTGGTGCAACCCATCATATGTCGCTCAATGGAAAAACATTGTGGACGGGTACCTCCTATCCCCATACAAGCAATTTTGGCTGATAACAACCTGCAAATGTACATAAATACTATTTATATCCCATGGGGGAAATTGACTCTTAAAATATGGAAAACCACTATGAAAGAAAATAATCTAGAAGGAGATATTGCAATTCTTAAATGTTGTGCATATGACCCTGATTTTACACCAAATAAATTGGATGACAGATTTAAGGGCTGGACATCTGAAGGAATAACAGTTCTTTGCAACATAATCAAAGAAGGAAAACTGTTCAGTTTTGAAATGCTTAAACAAAAACACTTAAAAGAAAAAACAAGATTGTTTTCTGTATTTACAGATGCGACAATATGTTAACAAGACACTTAAAATTTAACCAAGGCAAATACATGTTTGATAGAGCTCTTTAGATAGGCATATAATTCAGATAATGGTAGTAGAATCATTTCAAGCATGTATAAGAACATACATTAAAGCAAAATTGGAGAAGGAAGGAGGGATAATTATATCTGAGGAAGACAGTATAACAATATGGGAATATCAATGGAAGTGTACCAATTCACAGAAATTGAGGGAGTTTGGATAGGAAAACTTGATGAGGTATTATATGACACCCTCTCAGAAATCTCATTATGATAGTAACCTCCCTGTTTGCTGGAAAAATTGTGGAAATCAAGATGCAAATCATTATCATGTTTTTTGGGACTGCCCTGTTATCAAAAACTATCGGAGGGTGATACACATTGCCCTACAAGACAACTTTAAATGTGAAAAACCCTTGGAGAGTAAGACCATATATTTTGGATATATACCTCAAGAATTGTTGAAAGGAGATAAATATTTAATGAATATATCGTTGGTGGCTGGTAAATAGACTCTTACAAGGAAATGGTTATCACAGAAGAGCCCAACTTCAAATGCACAGACGGAAAATACAATGGACATCTACAAAATGGAGAAGATCACAGCATCTGTTAATCATAAGCTGAAACAATTTGATTCATGCTGGGAAAAATGGTGTAACTACATAATACCTCATAGGCCTGATTTTATTCTCAGAATTCACTGAATATGTTGTGAAAAAAATACATCACTCCCTATTGTACATAGTTTTTTCCCTTTTTGCTTGTTTTTTTTTCCTTCCGCTTTTTTCAGTAAGTGCATACCTCAGATAAAGGTGGAGATTTGTGATATATATGATTATAGGGAATATAGATACAATGTCTTGTTATGAGTGATGAACAGACCTGATAGAATATGGGGTGCAGAGATAACCATTCCCCGCCCGGAGAACTACGAACTATTACTGTTGCTGTGCTGCTAATGAGAGAGAGATGAAGAACAGAGGAACATCTGCAGCAGGTAACAGGCAGAGAGAGACTGGTGATTTATTGCATTTTGACTCTTCCTGGATTCTTTCCCTTTCGCTACACTACTTTGCTCGTTAACATTCCTCAGGATACAGCAGGAGTGGCCTGATTTGATGGACATAGTCATTCAGAACTGATGGATTGCTGAGACACCGTTAGTAGGGATAAATGACAGGTGTGAGGAGACACCCATCAGGCAAACCAG